>NC_050515.1:6195242-6195489 GCF_002922805.2 Oryzias melastigma
GTGAAGTACTTTGAACTTCGTCTAACTATGACCGGGTTGTAGAGAGAAATAATATCATCCATAGGATTTTTGGGGAAGCAGCTGTGCAGCATTCTGCAGGAGGAATACTGACATTTGATCTGAGAGGGGAAATACAACCAGGTGGGACATTTAGAAAATAATGTACAAATTTCAGTTGCAGTTGTTTAGGTTACCTTTCATTATTTACATAAAATTGCTTTAAACAGCGTTCAGCGGTCAGCTTTAT
>NC_050515.1:6196093-6198647 GCF_002922805.2 Oryzias melastigma
TTAGAACAAGAGATCAGAATAAGAAAAACTGATAAAAACTCAAAGATTTAGACAGAAAGAGGTTGTCTTTATCACTTTAACATTTTTTTTTCATGTCAACCATCTGGTTAAGTTCAGGAGTAACAAACATAAAAACTTAAACATCTCTGTTGTTTTGGATCATTTATCAACAAATCCTAAAAATTTCTCCACAGTTTTTTCATCCTCAAAGCTCTGAAACACTTCACGTTCTAAAGCAATGCATTTTAGCATGAAGATGGTATAAAAAGTCACTTATTGCGTGGCAGAATCAGCCGATTCACTGTGATTACGTAATCACTTCACTACTGTGTAGTGCTGCTTTTCATTTTTTTCAAATCCAAAACAAATTTTACTTTGAAAATGGGAAGTTTCACACATTATTTTGAAGATTTGTTTTGCTTTCAGTGACTGCATAGCTGCAAATTTAGCTTATTTTAGTATATAGGCTTATAATACAACATTATTCTGAATTTCAGAGCAATAAATAAATCCCTTTCAAATTGTATTTTTACTACACTCTATAAAAATCGCAAATGAGCGATCTTAGAAGTCAAAAATAATCGCACTCCGATACTCATTACAGCCCTACTCTGTCATCTCCTGTCGACTACTCTACTCGCTTCTCTTTGTGTGCATTTATTCAAGTATTTAGAACTCATGTAATAACAAGAATCAACCTCCAAATCAAAAACGGTTTGTAAAAAGCTTTAGTTATCTTTTAAATTGATTTTCTTCCTTTAACATTATTGGACCATAAGCAGCTTAAATAAATTTAATTTGACTTCACAGCACAGAAAAGGTGTCGTTGAAAAACCAAAACCCTCAGAGAGTGGCTCACCGACTGTGCTGCCCTCCTCGAGCACCAGCTCCACACAGCGCTGCCTGTACTCCACCTTGAAGTTGAGCATCCGTGGCTGTCGCTCTACAATGTGTCTGGAGGAGCTGTTGATGGGGCAGAATGCTAAAGCAGAGGATGACGGGGGAGAGGAGGACGAAGATGATGAGGATGGAGGGGGAACGGCGCCTCCGGCTGCGGCGTCAGCTGCTTCTGCGTGGCTCGGAGGTCCGTACATTGAGGCCTGGCTTCCCTCACTTGAAAACTTGCTGTAGAAAAAGGAAAATCAAAAAAGTTTTAGATGTTGGGAACTCCTGACGGCAGAATTTCTAATCAACAGCTGAACATTTACATTTAATAAAACCACAAGAGCCATCAACGTTTGAAAAAAACATTTAAGGGAAGTGTAATGACCAATTAATGAATAAATAAGCTAAATCATTAAAAACAATCACAAACCAGGAATTTCAAAAACTGAGTCCTGTGACTCCACAAACAGAAATAGACATTAGGATGTGGCCTTAACATTATTACACAGTAGAAAATAATGTTTCTCCACCAACCACTTTTAGACTCCAAGTTTTAGCAGTATTTTTTTTTTAAATAAAGCTTGTGGCATTAAAATAGTTACTTTAACAAGCAGCGTTCACTGAGGATCATTTTTGATGCTTATAACCACGAGAGAGGAGGGAAAGACCTTTTAGACCAGGATGATAATGATACTTTCAGGTGGGACCAGTTTCTGTCCCGTTATCAGTGTCCTAACTGGACACTGCCGGCCGTTCCACACTAAGTACCGGCTGCTTGGTAAATGTGAAGGATGCTGGTTACATTGCCAGACAATTCCAATTTACAGCAATCTCAAATAGGATTTTTATCCACATTTGTCATTTTGGAGGCTTCATCTTTTTTGATTTGGTATTTGGCGACACCTGGGTCAAAGGTGAGACAATCATGCGCTCCTCTACACTCTGGCTTGAGGAGGAGCGGAGAGCTTGGGCTGTTCATTTCTGTTGACCACTGTTTTGATTATTTTCCCACTTTTTTTAGTCGCCTTTTCCGCCCCGCTCAATCACGTTCATCAATTCATACAAAGCCAAATTAATATTTTCTCTCTGATTTGCTGTGAATAAAAACAAATGTGCAAAACGACAGAATGGACAGCAGCATATTTAGAAGACAGAAGCGCATCATGCACACAAACTGAATCCATCTCTTCAGGAGGCATCAGCAGGAGAGTCGGCTCTACAGCAGAGTCTAACCCTCTTCAGGCCCGAGTCCTCGTTCCTGGTTCTCGACATCTATCATCCTGCCTGCTTTCCAGGTCTGCCTGGACCAGGTGTGTTCATTCAATCAGAATGAGAAGGCACCTGACTGACCTCCTCAGCCGAGAGCAGGTCTTGGCGATTTGGGAAAAGGACATGATGAAAGATCTCAAGGACAACGAGTGAGCAGCTCTGCTCTAACCCCGGGCTCAGACTGCGGCTGCCAGAGCGGCGTAGCTACAGCAGATGACTCACATTGGTTACGGAAGGCTGGAGTCCTGCTCCAGCCCAGGGTCTACTGCAGACCTCTGGGGTCAGCCGCTCATCGTCCGTGGTATGACGCTCTACCACACACTTTGTGACCCCACGTCAGTGTAAATGATGTAATGTTTACACCATGGTGCCGGTTTAGGTCGTTAATGGCCCCAACTTC
>NC_050515.1:6199201-6202990 GCF_002922805.2 Oryzias melastigma
AAGCGCGTCATGCACACAAACTGAATCCATCTCTTCAGGAGGCGTCAGCAGGAGAGTCTAACCCTCTTCAGGGCCGAGCCCTGATTCCTGGTTCTCGGCATCCATCATCCTGCCTGCTTTCCAGGTCTGCCTGGATCAGGTGTGTACACTCAATCAGAATGAGAAGGCACCTGGTTGAGCTCATCAGCCCAAAGCAGGTCTTGGCGATTTGGGAAACTGACATAATGAAAGATCCCAAGGACAATGAGTGAGCAGCTCTGCTCTAACCCTGGGCTCAGACTGCATCCAGTCCAGCTCCAGTGCGGCCGCCAGAGCGGCGTAGCTACAGCAGATGACTCACATTGGTTACGGAAGGCTGGAGTCCTGCTCCAGCCCAGGGTCTACTGCAGACCTCTGGGGTCAGCCTCTCATCGTCCGTGGTATGACGCTCTACCACACACTTTGTGACCCGGTGTCAGTGTAAATGACGTAATGTTTACACCATGGTGCCGGTTTAGGTCGTTAATGGTCCCAACTTCACAAAAAAGTGCTCCGGTGTATAACAAACATTTGAAACCGATACGGAGCGCTGGAGAGGCCGGACCGGACTGGATGCAGCGCGAGTGCCTCTCGCTCTTTTCAAGGTATGTAAACACTCCAGCAGCTGCACCGGAGCTGGACTGGATGCAGTCTGAGCCCTGGGTAAGGGGCTCAACCCTCTGCAGGGTTCCACCTTTTCCAAGGACCAATCATTGACTGCATATAGGAACTGGACAGAGTGACCCCTCCCCTTAGTGTTCCAAACAGGCTCCAAGAAAGCCAAAATCCCAAAGACTTCTATAGAGAAATAAACAGCTGTTACTCAATTATATTTGTCAGAATAACCATCAGATGTTTCAGTAAAAGCATAAACATCTCGAACATTTCATTTACTGATTCTCCTGAGTTGCTTTCAGTGGAAGGGGTGTGTACTTCGAACACGCTCACTCATGACTGGTGACAGTTGTTGCTCTAGAAACATGACTGACCAATAACTGTCGTCTGGATCCAAATGGCTTCATTTCACTGGAGCCAGAGGTAAGGCCTTTCTACTGACCCAGTCCAGTTCTATATACAGTCAGCAGGCCCAACCCTTTGCACACAACGCTCAAACCAGACAGTATATTATCATCACTGGATGAAGCGAGGTGTGACGTTATTCGTTGCTAATCAAGAGTGAGCTTGTTGGAAAGCCACACCCCTTTCCACTGAAATCGGGTGAATCTGTCAAACGTTTCGAACATTGGGGGTGAGCCAGCGTGCACAACATGCTTTTACTCAGGCATCTAATTGGCCAGTTTATAACTTGAGACAAAGAAAATATAGCATGAAAAAAATTAGGTTTATCAAGAACATGTTAAAAAAGAAACACCAGAACAAAGGTAGTTATAATACCTATTTTGACTAACATATTAACTGAGTAATTGTGGTTTATTTCTCAAAAGATGTTTATGGGATTTTGGCTTCTGGGACGAGTTGGTACTTCCTACTTGGAACATGAAGGGGAGAAGGCAGTCCAGTTCTCTCTATATTGTCCATGGCTCTGACAGAACATCTCCAGTTTGACTGGACTCAGATAAGTGCTTTCTATTCACAAGTGTTAAGTTGACATAAATACACAAAGTCTTAAAATGAAGCTTTTCAATTCAAAAAGTGTGAACAACAATTCCTCGTCATTTTTTCACATGTCAGGAGAAACTTCTAAGAAAACCAGAAAAGAAAATACTTTCAACCTATTCATCTGACTATATTCAGAAAACGCATAAAAGCAACAACCTGATATGAAAACTGTCTCAAATTTGGGAACAAAAAATAGATTAACTCTATATAAAAAAGAGGGAACACAAAACCTGGGACAAGAGCTTTTCTTTTACAGAAAACATATTTTTCCTTGGGAAAGACGCACAATAACAATTAAAACATTGACCCTGTTACTGTTGAATCCAAACCTTCCAATGTTTGAGTTCTTTAACAAATAAACTCCTGAGTGTTTCTTTAACCTGCGAAGGATGGAAACTTAGACTTTCCATCTTTATTTCCATGCATAAATCAAAGCTATAATGAGCTTTTTCACATGTTTTTCCTCATTTGATGTGTATTATTGAATCTATTGGAAACTGTAATACATCTTTTGGTGTTTGATTTTGAGGATTCTGGTTTAGATTTTAAGCTTCACTAAAACAAGATCAATCACTTTTGACATAAGAAGTGGGAGGAACGACACGTCTTGTTCTGGAGTAATTACAGAAAGGCAGTTGACAGCCATCCAAATGCTTTCTGATAATAATCATCATAAGTAACTTTCTAATTATAGTTACAAACCTGTGCAAAGCAAACTCTGTAATGAGCCCAACCTTTCTTCCTCATTACAGGAAGTCACATTAATTTATCGTTTTTCTTAACATTGGTTTTGCGTGAACAATAGATCAGGACACCCTCATCGAGTTTCACATTCATTTAATTTTATAATAAAAATGTAAACTCAAGAAGGATTTTGGATGTTCAGATGTAAGAGCTTTGTGACGGTGATCTTACCTTTGTAGGATCCCGTTCTCCTGTGGAATGACTCCATTGATGGCAGCCTGAAATGAAAACAGACGTCAACGAAGCAGAAGTGATGATTTTCTTTGTTCACATTTTTAAATAAAACCTACAGTGATCAAAAACTAAGCTACAATTTGCAAACATCTAATACCATAATGGAAATCTGAATTTCCCTCACAATACAGTATATGAAGAAAAAAAAATCAAGCTTTTACGCATTCTGTCCTGGACTGTTGATCAGATGGAGAAATGTGTATTTTTGCTTGTTAAAAATGTTAAAAATGCAAACCCAGCAGGTGAAAATGTGACAGCAGGAATATTCAAGGAGGCTGATCACAACAGAGAACTGAATGTACAACCAGCGTCAGCTTTGCGGCGAGCTTTTGTTCGCAGGAACAAGCGACTGGATTTCTCCTGAACACTCAACAACGAGCAGACTAAAGGCTGCTGCTCTATGCCAGAATAACTAAACACACTGTTCCTTTTTAGCACATAATGGAAACATATGGACAGAAAGCTCATTTAAAATGCTTTCTATTAAAAAGTGAGCAAACAAAAGGTTCATGAAGGGAATTTATCCTTTCTTTCACACATCTGACAGCTTGTTTTCTTAGATTGTTGGTGATCATTTGGCAAAAATGCAACAAAACATTTAAAACTATAAATGACTACTCCTTATTTTGGCTCACCTCATGATAAATATTGTTTTAGTCTTGATTTTTTTTATTACCTTGTGTTCTGTGGTTCCAACAAGTCATTTATCCGATTTGTAAAATCAGTTTTAGTCTTTTTTCATTAGAAACAACAGCAGGTAAATTAAGAACATATATTTTCTTTAATGCAAACTAAAAGTTACACCCACACAAGGGTTGATCTGTACAAGCGCTGCAGGTTTTTGGGTTGTCTGGGTCTGTGGAGGGTCGGAGCGACCGCATCTTAAAGGCAGCATAGGTGCGTCTTGCTGTTCCCAAGTGGAACCTTCCATTGTGTGCATGTGATTGGTGCGTAATCAAGTATTACTAAGTCAGGTGCACACAATGACGTACAGGTGATGCTGTCATAAGATCCCCTTATGCAGCACTCTAGTTGTTGATAGCTCGTGCACACTGGCTCTGTGAATGGTGCATGCACTGGGTGTGAAACGTGACACACGAGTGGATTCTCACTCAAACTACAATAATTGTCTACTTTCCTTATGTCCAACAGTCAAGCTGCACATTAATCACA
>NC_050515.1:6203167-6203380 GCF_002922805.2 Oryzias melastigma
AAAATCGTTCCCAGTGGTTTTTTAATGAAGCAATTTTTAGTCCAAATCAAAAAACTAGTGTCGCTTTTGAAGACGAATTTTATGTACATCAGTAGGAGTTCATTAAAAACTTGCCTTCTGGGTTGTGGGCGGGACTATTGGCATGGGAGTTAAAATCCCAGCTTCCTTTCCTTTATATGCTCTCCCGTTAGCTAACATAAAAGTAGAAAAAAA
>NC_050515.1:6203385-6211940 GCF_002922805.2 Oryzias melastigma
GCATTGAAGTCCCTCTCCAAATATAGATTTTTTCTTTGTAAAATCATTCCCAGTGGTTTTTTAATGAAGCAATTTTTAGTCCAAATCAAAAAACTAGTGTCGCTTTTGAAGACGCATTTTATGTACATCAGTAGGAGTTCATTAAAAACTTGCCTTCTGGGTTGTGGGCGGGACTATTGGCACGGAAGTTAGTCTACGTTAAAATCCCAGCATCCTTTCCTTTATATGCTCTCCCGTTAGCTAACATAAAAGTAGAAAAAAAACGGCGAGCAATATCGGAGCAATCCAGCAACAGTTTTGAGCTAGATGGCAACTCCAGATCTATTTTTTCTTTAGTAAAATTGTTCCTAGTAGTCTTTTAATTATGATTATGCACTTTTTATTCAAAATAAAAAATCCTGTGTCGTTTTTTTAAGACATTTTCTGCAGCACAGCAGGAGTTCATTAGAAATTTGTGGTGGGGCGAAAAAAAAAACTGTGATCAATATCAGAGCTATCCAGCCGTGCGGTTTTGAGCCAGGCGCTTACTCAGACAAGGAAGACATGGATCTACTTGTCTACAAGTGGTTTTAAATTTGTAGCAAACTAACCTGAGCTTTTTCAAACAGCAAGATTTCATCTGCTTCTGATCCATCACAAGTTGAATGAAGAAATACTCAGAAAAGCTGTTTTGATCTTAAAGTATTTATGTTGTCCTCTATTATGAGAAAAATGCTACAAAAACATGTTATAAACTCCAAAAAGATGATTATCATTGGAGTGGGAACAATTTCAGTCACTGTTAATTTAATGAACATGTTCATGTGCGCTTTAAACCAGTGAGTTCAGCAATATATGTGTTTGTCCTAAAACTAAAGTTTAGTGAAACTGATAAATTCAGATAATTTGCAAACATTTAAAACTTTTACACAAAGACAAAAATCTTTTAAAAACTGTTTTTTTAATACCAAACTTTAAAATGTTAATTTATCTTAATATAACTGGTTCTCTTTTAAAAAGCTGTTATAAATTTGCTGTTTCCAGAATAGAATAACATGTGACTTGGTAAACTGACGGTAAAGAAAGTAAAATAGAAAAAACAGTCAGCAAAACAAGCATTTGGCTCTAAAAATAGGCAGTTGAATAGAGGATTGCATTATCTTAAATGTTCGCTTTACATGTCGAAGTTTAACTATATTTGTATCAGAATACTTTACATCTGTTACAAAAGAAAATATTAATGAAGGGCATAAAAAGGTGAAAACAAAACATGAAGTGAAGCTGTTTAAACCACCAGCTAGGTACGAGGTACATAAGTGTCGTCGGGATGAGTCACATTCTAATCTGCTAAACATTTGCTGACTGAAAAGTACTGAGGATTTCAGGCAAAGTACTTCTAGATTTGCGTTTTACTGGCATACTCCTCACGTCTACAAACTGTTGCTGCAAAGGTAGCGCAGGTCGTCAGCTTTACAGCTGCAGCGAGTCCAGCCAGAAAGTCCATCTGACTGCTATCTGCTCTCAGCTCCTGCCAGGATCAATCTAATTATAGACTGACCCATTCCAATACGCTCTTTGCTTAAAGGGCCCACTGTGAATAAAACAAATCCATCAGGACATGTTGGCTCCTTCTCAGCGTTTGTGGACAGCGTGTTAAGGTTTGGCTTTTACAGAAGCTGCAGGGTGCCCTCTTGAACTGCAACAACTGACTGTTCAAGAGCAAATCCTGCAGATAATGAACTTACCACTAAATCCCAGTTATTAAGCTCTAACAGAGTAATAGCCTCAGCAATGTTGTCAATTCCTGTGCAAGCCTGGAAGTGGAAAAAAGACATTCAGTTAGAAAAATTCCATGATGCACATTGAGATTAGGCTTCAGTTACACAAATCCTGTAAGAATTCATATAAAATAAAACAAATCAAGATTTTCTCGCAGTTTTTATTTAAACATAATATCTCAAATTCATTGAAACAAAATGAGAACTTAACAATATGCAGACACTTATAGCTGGAGGGAAACGGTCCTGTTTAAACACCAAGGCCTTCAATCAATGAGACTTGACCCTTGTGCTCTCTTCTGGGGTCCAGATGACCCAACCATTACATTGACAAACCTTACCCAAACATTACCCATGACAAAGGTGGACAGGACTTTATGCCTGCCACAGACACTAGTGAAGATTTAATAAAAAAAATAAAAAAAATAAAAAAAAATAAAAAACTTGGGGAAAAACAAAAACAAACAAATCAGCAGGCTGTCCTTGTGGGGTCCAGATGACCCCATTTTTTGTGTAAACATGCCTAGGATAGCACAAGGATTAAACTAAAAGACCAGACTGAATGCTTCCTTAATTTTTTACGAGACTGTGTGACAAAGAAGTGAGTCAATATTTTGGACTTGCAACTTCCTGTTTGTAACACTTTCTGTTTTTTATGACCTTTAAGATGAGCACACTTAAAACACATTCTGAGATTTAAAGTAGGAAACAACCCATGTGACAGGGAATCAAACCTTTGATGACACTACTACTGGAATTAAAATGCTGAACTATAGATGTTTAAAGTTATTAATCATAAATCAAAACTGAAAAATGAGATGAAACTAAAAACATGTAATGTTTTGGTAAATCCTATAGTGTCATAGCTATGGTACCCAGAAATCTTCACCTTTTATGTTTTTCGGTTTTTATGTTTTTATGTATCGGTTTGATCTTTGTTTATTTTAAAAGTAAAATTACACAAAATGGTGTTGATATCAACACTAAATCTTTTTATAAATGTAATAGATTCTGGTCAAAGTTTTCCACCCTTGAAATCCTCTCTGAGTAGTATGGCAGGAATTTTATGGAATTTTTTTGTTTGTTTGTTTTATTCAGTCATTTTTCCACTTTTATTTGCGAAAGCTTAAAAAAGGTGTGTGAATTTTTTTTATGACCATTAGATGTAGATTATCTTAAAATCTAAACCCAAACCGAGAACATACACCCTCTTGTGGAGTTTTTCCCAACAGCAGACCACTAGTTTTGAAGTGAATTTAAAAAAAAAAAAAAAAGTAAAACAAATTTGTGCGACGCATTGACATCTGGTTAGAGGGAAAAAAATGCTTTTAAAATCTTAAACCCATGGCAAAAAGGCAAACACTTTATACGTATCTTATTTACAAGCGAGAATCTAAACCGTTGGCAAACAACAAGCAGTATGTAAACAAACTGGTGTTCGATAAAAGCGACCAGATAACATTTCCGTGAGTTAGCTAGCCCCAACACGTAAACGGGAACCAGACAAGAACAAATAAATATTAAATCCTTCGAAAAATCAAATTTGAGAAATCTAGATTTTGTTTGCAGTTGGCGAATGTTCGGTGTCAGGTTGTTAGCTTGAAGTGCTAGCTAACAACCCAGTCCAGTTTTTTAAGACGTTTCTTACAGCAGCCCAATTTCTCTGAACAGCCGTAGGTGGTATAATCGATTTTATAGATTAAAATATGAAATATATAAATGAGACCAACCTGGAAATCGGCGAGAATCATTTCTCTATCCATGTTGCTTTCGGCGCTATCGGAGGCCATTGCAATGACTGGCTAAAAGCGATGGCTCTTCACTGGTTCTCGCTTTTTTCACCTCACAGGACTCTGAGTGTGAATAAAACTAAATACTTAAAGGCGAAATGTTGACAAACTTCCACTATCGACGTACACAAACTCCCGCAGCTTCAAATAGTTAAAATTCTGAGAAGTAACGATCCAGAGCTCAGTTATCTCCTTTAATAATTTTCAGTTAGCCCATTGCTTTACGGCTTGACGTAAAGTGAGTCCGGCTGCTGTAAACTTTGAAATGACGATGGGAATTGTAGTTCCTTTGACATGTTTACCGTTTCTTCTGCGACAATTCTAAAAGCAGTGACAAGTCACTATGCTGTGAAAATAAAAGGAAAATATCCGCATTTTATCTGATGATAGAAAAAGTAAAGTTGTGTTTAGGTGTTGGTGATACTTTGAAACCATTAGGGAAATGTAGTTCCAATTTTCTACCGCGTTATTGTTCTTTAAACAGGGATTGTCATTTTGGTGCCCAGACAACAACATTTCTGCATTTTAGTTTATGATAGGAGAAGTAATCCAGTCAGTGGGTGTTAGCAATGCTCCAGAATATCTCACAAGTTGATTACAAGATCATCTTATCCTGTTACTTAAGGTTTCAGCCTTTTTATTTCTCCATAACGGTGTATTATTAGGAAATGCAGATATTTTACAGTGGAAAAAAGTAGAAAAAATTAAAGTTAGACACTGCTTCAGAATCATTAAAAACAACAAACTAAACAGGTCTGGACAAAAATGAAATATATTGTTGCACAACTATTTTTTCTGGCTGTCATTGTGGATTTTGTTCTTGCAGATATTTTGGTCATCTTCTCACAACTGGTTTGAACAGATGTTTTCAGATGTTTCTCCTCTTTCCACAGACCAGAATTTGGAAAAGTATGAGCCTTCTCTTGCATCGTTGGAAGACCAATTCCCGCAAATTCTTGACACCAGGCCACACATTTCACTCTTGACATTCCTGGGGTTTTATTGTTCTTTCTTTGCACAAAAAGACACTTCAGCTGCTTCTGCATTCTACGTATGACAGAGCCAACTCCATGTGTCACAAGAGGTGGAGTTTCCTTTTCTTGCTTCATTTCTGCATCTGTCAACACAGAGCTAATTGGCCTTACCAAGAAGCTTCAGTTTTGCCTCATCTGTCCCAAAGAAATTCTCCTAAAAGCTTTGTTGGCTTTTCAAAATGCATTGCGGAAATGTCTCTATAATTTAATTATTGTTATTCTTTTTTTATTATTTTACTTCTAACAGTGGTGTCTTTGTTATCTACAATTAAAGTCAACTTTTTCTCATGCATGGTGCGATCTGAAATTGATGCACCTTGACCTTGGAGTTGACCTTCCATGGCTTCATGGCTGTGTGTTTATCAATTTACTGTATTTTTTGCATATCTAGTTTGTCGTCACTTTTCCTTCTTTTCCATTTTTCCTCAGTCATGTCTAGAAAGGTTAGCTTCTGTCATTGCTCCTGAATTCAACTGTCATCTCGTGGACATCAAGCAACTTGGAGATGGTCTCATATGGCAGATGTATTTAAAATACGTTTAAATAATCAAATTTTTGTCCACATTTTCTGTCCACTTTTAAACCATATGGGGCCCACTTGGCCTTGCTAACTGGGATAAATAGATTTGAGGTGAGCTGGAACACACCATGCTGCTGATCAGCACAGGGACTTAAATAACTGACAGATTACAAGTAGTCTCCACCACTCACATCTGACTGTGTCATTTAATGAAAATGTTATTTCATTGAACTAAATGAAAATAGAAGTAGACTTGTTAGCACCATATGCACTTCAACCAAAGCTCCCAGTTTATCAGTACTTATCCATCATATCTTCATTTCTTCATCCCTTCATGTTAAGAGTCAGGATGTAATCCCAGTATCACACACTCACTGTTTAACTGGGCAGTGGTCCTGAGTGTTTGAAAACTGCCTCCTGAATAAAACATGCTATTATTACTGGCTTAAAGATTGAAATGATGCTCAATGGAGGTCTCACACATTAATGTGTGGTGATGAAGTGGTTAGTGCTCATGCCTCACAGAAAGAAGTTCTGGCTGAGACCTTTTTGTGTGGAGTTTGCATGTCCTCCCTGTTTGTGTGTTTTTTCTCCAAACTCTCCAGCCATTTCCAATAAACATGCACCGATAAGGAAGTAGTTTTGAGATCAAATCGAGCCCGTTGGTTGGATACTACACCAGGGATCTGCAATCTGGATCTCCAGAGCCACATGTGACTCTCCGGTTTAAGGAAAAAAATGTAAAAGTATAACTCTAAAAAGTAAGTAGTAAAGTAAAAAAAATAAAACTTGATTTAATTCATTTACAAACAGTTGAAATACTACGTATCAGAAGCTTTTTGACATATTTTTGAGTACCGCATTTTCTATAATTAAACAAATTCAAGGATTTTAAGTGTTTGTAAAAAAAAAATGTCACTGAATTAGCTCTGATGAGCACATTAGATTTGCAATATTTTGTCTGAAAATTCAAAATCTAATGATTTGCTGCATTGAGATGATCCTATGTGACACAGGATCTCTTTTATTTTGAAAGGAAGTCATGTGAAATCTCTGACAAAAATTATAAACTATTTCAAGTTTTGGAAAAAAAAATGTTCATTTTATTTAGCAAAAAATAAGTTTGTTTACAGTTATAATAGTAAAATGAATATAAAAAACTAATCGGTCTCTTATTTCCTGAAAAATGAATAAGACTTTGTGGCTCCTGTTGGGATGTTGTCAGCGAGACATTGACCCAAATGGCTCTTTAAGTGTTGAAGGTTGCAGACCCCTGATCTAAACCAACTTATGAGAGACATGAATAAAAAAGAAAAAGCTGTTATAATATATGGTAATCTTGCAGACTGGGAAACCTATCGGGCTTCAAGAAACAAAGCAACAATAATAAATAGACAAAATAAAAAATATTATCAAGCTACATTTAATCAATAATAGTAACAGTCTTACACTGCTGGACCTTGGTAGTCTTATAGTGTTGGATTTAGTTGTTTTAGTTTGGGTTTGGACCTTGGTAGTCTTGATTTGCGGGCTTTGTTTATTTGTTTTCTTTAGACAGCCCTCAGCAGTGAGCTGCTGACTCAGACGGTCGACATGACTGGGTCAGGAGTCTCCCTGACTTGTTTTATGCTTGGCCAGGGTTCCAATTCCCTTTGGTTCATCTTTTTGTCTGGACCAGGATACTAATTATTTAATTTTGTTATTTCTTTCAGGACACATTAATTTATTTATTTAATAATCTGTGTTTTTTTTATTCTTATAGGTGTCCAGTTTTTGCTATTGTCCCCTTTTGTATTTATTCCCCTAGACCTGACCCAGGTTTGCCCATTAGGAACGTAACAGTTGATCATAAACTTTATTGAAGAAACTATCAAATGATGGTTTTAAAAACTAATCTGATCATTTTAAAAGCAATGTTCTGTATTTAATGGCTACCTTTTCAATAATATTACCCTTGGCTGTGGAATTCCACAAGGAAACTGTCTTGGCCCCTTGCTTTATAGTATTTTTAATATGTCTTATACATTAAGTAAAGTATACGCAGATGATACAACTATATCAGTTTTGTCTGTTAGCTTAAATACGGTTAATAACATGCTACAACAGGAGTTAATGTCAATCTCTGAGTGGTTTGTGGAAAATAAGTTCAAGTTGAATGTTTATAAAACTAAATATATGTTACTAGGTTCTAAATACTCTGTCAGAAACAAAAAAAAAACAAATTTTAAACCTCATGACAGAATCAGCCAATTAAACAAGTCAAAGAGGCTAAACTATTAGGTATTAAATCAGATGAAACAATGACATGGACCACACATATCAATAACATGGTTAATAAAATGAACAGAAATATATAATTAATCAAATCAATGGTCATTATATTCCAAATGAAACAAAAAAAATATTTTTTGCAGACTCTTAGAGTACTGTCTTAGATTACTGTCCTGATTTAGTGTCAAGTGCAACCAAAAATGACCTTGCCTGACCTCAGAAAGCTCTGCAAGATTAGCTCTAGGTTGTCTTTTCAGGACTAATGAAGACAGTTTACATCAGTGTCTTTCGTCTCTCAATTATCATCTGCACAAACACTTTAGCTTATGTTTTACAGCTGCTGCCTACCAATATGAGACCTGGTACTAACACTAGAAAAGCACTGTTTTTTAGTCCCCTTCTAGCATGAACCAATGCCCTAAAAACATCTGTCAAATATAGATCAATTACATGCTGCAGCTTTCAGATATCACAGCAGTAAAATGCCATAAAAAAATCGATAACTCATAATGTAATTTCAGTGCATGTCATTTATTTTGGTTAGATGGTTTCTCTTATTCATATTGTAATTTCAGTGAGTCATAATAAGTTTTTTTTTTAATTTATAAATGTTCCATGTATTGATTTTTTATGTATTATAATGTAGGTTTTAACAAAGTATGTATTTTTACGATGTTGTGTAATGACGCATGTATTCTTTTTAAAGTGGACACCAGGAAGAGTAGTCTTACCTTTGATTAAAGCTAAAGGGGATGCTTAAATATACTAAACTAAACTCCAGCATCCTCCCACATTCCAAAGACATTGTAATTTTTTGTTTTGTTTTTTACTTTAAACTGTCCCTCAGTGTTCATGTGGGAGTGATTGTGGATAAAGTGTGTAGCAACCTGTCCAGGATGTACCCACCTTTCCCCAACAGAAAGGAAAGGCTCCAGGAACAGTGGTAGCTTGTGGGTGTTTTCATTGTCACATTTTCTCAATCTTTTCTAAGGACACCATATTTTTTTTCTACAGGCCTATTACTTTTTTAAATAGCGTAATAAAATAAACAACAATAGACACAATTTAAAAAAAAAACGATTTCAAAAGCACATTAGGATATTTTGCCTTAAGAAAAAATCTCTTTTTTGCTACTTTTGCCTTATTTTTTTTTTAATATATCAATTGTGAATAGAGAGATTGC
>NC_050515.1:6212832-6231807 GCF_002922805.2 Oryzias melastigma
TTGATTGTTTCTTCGAGTTTAAGTGAACTCAGAAAAGAACACAATGAAAAATGGTGATGTCCAGAGAATTCACATTTTAAAACATGATATAAATTGACCAAAATGAGAAGGAGGTTTTTAAGAACAGAATCCTTTTGCATATTCTTTGAAATGTGGCCCAAGACATTATTACAGAACACAAGTATGAAGCATTTAAGCATAATGCTTGTCAAATATAATTTGGGTATTTGAATTTGATTTTTTTTTAGTAGTTTGTTTAAATAATTGCAAGCTATTTCCAACTTGAAATAAATTTACGTGACACGTTTTTGTCTGGGTGTTTCATAGTTTTTGGCCTCGGGGGCATTTTAAAGACTTGTTTTATCAGCAGGGGGCGGGCGAGGAAAGCAAAAGATGATGCACACATGCGGGTTCTTTGATCAAACACGGCTTAAACGATTATTTTATTAAACATAAATCACATGTAAAATGAGTTTTGATTTTTAAAAATCTTTATTTATTTTTCGGATGCAAGTTAATGGATTGACATCGATATTAGTGGGTCGTGCGGCACATTTTTCATTGTTTTTTGGTTCCGTTGTAAAAATGTTCCGCCTGTCGTTTTGGTTCTGTCCAATCAAATCGCGTATTTTTTTCGGGAAAAAAAATTCAAAAACACTCACTTAGGTATTCTTTCTTTGCAAAATAAGCAGAAATATTTTTTTCCGTCGTTGTCATTGTACTTTTTTTTTCTTAACGCAGTGGTGGTATTTCGACTTAATTCAGACGCGCAGTCATACAGAAACGCGCCTGAACCCGTGTTTCTAGAAACGAGAGGCTGGTTTTGACTGAGCCCTTCCCCGCAGAGATGAGTTTATTATGATGCTGCTCATGGAGGAATTCACAGCCGAATATTCGACCACGCGCTCATGTTTACATTCTGGAACTTTTGAAAATGAGCGGGAAGTGTCAGTTAATGACATCACATATTTGGATAGTTAGCCATGTTGTGGCGTTTTATCGGCTAGACTAATCATTTCGATTTCCCCCCCATTTTTTGATATTTTTTTCCGATTTTTACTGAATTAATCAATAAAAACAGGGCGGATTTCGTCGGAAACGACATGGAGAAACACGAACTAAACAGTTCAATTCACGTTTAAAGTGAGTATAATGTATGCAGTGGCATGCTGTTACTTTTGCACGTGATGGGAGACGTTTCCTTTATTATTTCACGTTTGGATCGGCTTTATTTTAAGGGTTTTACGCACGAAAACATCCACTTTAGCTCAGAAAAGAGGCTTATAATGACATTTAAGATGAATTTTGTTCTGGTTCTGCCTCATAAAACATTAAAGTGAAATGGGTTGCAGACTAAACACAGTTTTAAGATTAAAAAATGGTTTTATTCTCTTGTTTTTGACCAAATCTATTAGATTAAACAGTCTCAAAAAGTGCAAATAATGGAGATTCTGCCCATGAAAGCCTTAACATTGACAATTTGTAAATAAATAAAATTATTTGCTGCTTTCCATCCTTAAAATATGAAGTTATGCTGTGTTAATTTATGCTAAAATGTTATACAAACGATTTTTAGTAGGAAAAATAGATTTAATAAAAAAAGAAAAACTATTTATCCTACCAAAATACCTGAAAACAATGACACAATAAAAAAAACGTTTTTTTTTTCTCCATGTAAGCCCTGCCTTGGCTTTCCTTAAAGGGAGGTGCCTGTAAGATCAGACCATCTTCTAGCTGCAGACCCTTCAGACACCAAAATCCCTCCACAAAATTCACCTTTTTCGTTTTCTTTAAACTTTTTATCCTTTTCTTACCACCACCTGTTTTTATTTTCTGACAAGAATGGCATCCAGGACTGTGCAGGATGAGCTCTGCAATGCCTCAGCCAGGGGGGACTTACCACAAGTGCTAAGTTTGCTGCAACAAGGTGCTAAAGTCAATGGACTTAATTCATTCAACAGAACTGCACTTCAGGTCGGTTAAAACAATTATTCAGAATCGTATGAAAGTGCACTTTGTCGAATTTCTTTCAGATTCAGATTTTTTCTTGCTGTTATTGGTTTGAAACACATCAAAGCTAAAGCATGTGTGTGACTTCCTTAAACAGGATTTGAGGCCTACTCGTTTTTTCTATCTTTTTAAAAGATTTAACAAGTTTTATTTGTGTTTTTTTTCTTGACTAGATTGTCAAGATATTTAAAAAAGGGAAAAAAATCAGTGCTTCTGTCATATTTAAACAATGTATATTCAACAAAAAATGTATTTCCTCTTTCATTGTTCTCCTATATATGCATTTACTTCTAATTTATAAATATTTTCTGGTTAATACATTATATTTGTCATTATTCATGAACAAATTTGCATTCAATAAAGACTATTTTCACTTAATCCGATTAGAGGCTGTTAGAACAAACTTAATAAATGCACATTTTATTTGAATAATGTAAATAGTTTTTGAGAAAAATAAGAATATTTGTGTATTTTATATGAATAAAGCGAATAAAGATGAACAAGAGAGACAGATAAAACGTGAAAAAGAGGAAGAAGTCAGAGTGCGCGTGTGTGCGTGCATGTGTATAAATTATAATAAACCCCTTAAAAGGCTATCACATTGTTCATAATTGTGTAATACGGGAATTTGCCGGTCATAACACACCGTTTTTATCCCCCGTTTTTGCTTCGCTATTAAGGTATTCTAAATGATGCGCACGCGGGGTTTATAGATAAGTGGCAAAGGCCGCGCATGCGCAAACAAACATTAAGATTTTAAAAATAAGACTGAAGTTAGGCTTTAAAATAAATATATGTTCAAAAGATGACGGAAAATGTCAGTCATATTATGCAGTTTACACATGCGCAGTTCGTTGCTTTGAAATAAAAGCAGATTTCACTGCAAACAGCAAAACACTGTGTTAAACTAGAAAAATTGCATTACCTCCGATAATGCATGTGTGAATGCATTTTCGCGTTGTGCAAAGTTGTGTTAACTTTGTGTAAGTTGTGTAATTGTAATGATGTGCAGTACAAGCATGAATTTGCTGAACATGCTGGATGTGTAAAATTGCTTAAATTGCTGAATTTGCTGAAAATTTGCATAAATTGTGTAAAATTGTGTAGTTGTGTAAAGTTGTGTTAACTTTGTGTAAGTTGTGTAATTGTAATAATGTGTAGTAAAAGCATGAATTTGCTGAAGATGCTGGATGTGTAAAATTGCTTAAATTGCTGAATTTGCTTAAAATTTGCACAAATTTGTGTAAGATTGTGTAAAATTGTGTAGTTGTGTAAAGTTGTGTTAAATTTGTGTAAGTTGTGTAATTGTAATAATGTGTAGTAAAGGCATGGATTTCCTGAAGATGCTGGATGTGTAAAATTGCTTAAATTGCATAAAGTGTGTAATTTGCAGGAATTTGTAAAAAATCCTATTACTTATAATGGGGCTGAAAAAACGCACAAATTGTGTAACTACGCAAAAACTGTAAAGTTCACAACTACTAATAATACAAGCATCAATGTCCTGAACGAGCTGGACGTTTTGATACCAAGATTGTGTAAGTTGCATAAAGTGTGATAAAGTTTTTACGTTCCAAAAAACGTACGGAAGATGAAATAAATAATAATAATAATAATAATAAGAAAGAGAAACAGAATCACAATAGTGTGAATGCATTGAATGCATTCACACAATTAGATTGTAAACCAAATTAACACATTTTATTCAAATATATACACAACTCGCGAAGTATTTTCTATATAGTACAATTGGTAAATCACCTTTAACCTTTATTGTTTCAGACCTAGAGGCCTAAATGTACCAACAACTTCAAGTTTATGAGTCTAAATGCATCTCTGAGACTTTTTTTGAGTAATTTGCGTTCTAATTATAATTTATTCTGAAAGCATAAATCCAGCCGGGCCTCGGATCCGGGTCACGGCCTTTAGGCCTCCTCTTAACTGCATCCTTATCCGTTTCTGCTTCTCATCTTCAGTTTTATTTTTGCTCCTCAGGTGGTCAAGCTCGCTTGCAGCGAGCTCGTGGACGCGCTCCTCCATGCGGGCGCAGACCCCAACGTGCGTGACCACGTTTTAAAGCTCACCGTCACCCACGACGCCGCGCGCGAGGGGTTTACGGACACCGTCAGAGTGCTAATCAATCACGATGCAGACGTGAACGTCGTGGATGAGAAAGGTAACCTGCCGCTACACCTGGCCGCGCGGGAAGGACACCTGGAGATGGTCCAGCTGCTGATTGAACACACCGCCAATCCCCGCGCGGCTAATGCTCAAGGCTCCACCCCCTGGGAGCTCGCGCACGACTGCAACAGAAAGGAGGCCGCTGAATTCATCTGGGCTCACCTGGGTGATGATCCCACCTCAAAATAAAAGAAAGTTGGAGCATAAAAATAAAAAAGTGTTATCAGAAACAATTTAAACTGCTTATGACAATTATATCTTTGTTATAAACCCTTAAAGCTCAATCCTGAAGTTTAGTTGTCCTAACCAGATAACTGCCATCTAATACGACATTTAAAATGATTTTTTTAAAGCTAAATTTCTGCTTCAGAATGACGTGATATATACATGTAGTTTTTTTTAAATAAAACAACACAGCCATTTGTAAATTAACAGTGTCAAGGGCAACAATTAAACTTTAGGTTGTGTTTCTGTAGGTTTCTGTTTAAGCTTAACAAAATGAACTTGACTGAATTTAAATGAATCAAAAATGTGTTACAGATTGATTTAAAATGCAAGAAATTCAACTTGGCTATTAAAGACATGTACATGTAAAGCATTTTCCCTTATTGTTTCATTATTTCCTAAGACTTCATATTAAAAGATTTTTAAAAACGTTTTTGTTTATGAGATCTTCCCTCTACCATCATTTAAATGGATCAATTCAAGCCTATAAAGGTGTGTTTTGTGATTGGATGAGATACACCTGGCAAGAAAAGTGTCCCATACTTTTGATGATTCTAATGATTATTTTATGTTATTCTACTGTTAATATAGATATAGTTAGCTATTCTAACATTTTCTTAAACAAAAATGAGTGTGCTTGTTTATCGTCCCCGTTACACACCTGGATCAGATCAGCTAAAACTTATAAATCTGATGCAGGTAAAGTGGGGCAAAACAAACAATTTGGTTAATGCTAGGGCCAAATTAGCCTTTAGAAAAACTAATATAAAAGTTTTATATTTGAAATGATATATGGAGTGATTTTTTTGGGATACATTTGCATTAAAAAGCTGTTGGCGCTTAGATGTATAATCACTTTGTGACCCTGAACTTTGAAAGCTTTCAAGCCACAACATGGCTGCATTAGGCTATCTTCTCTAAGCTTCCTCTGTAAAAGCAGAAGCAGCTGTATTCAACTTTAATGTAGCTAAAAATATTTAATCGTGGCTGACATTTTTCCTGAAATGCTACAATTTCAGAGGGCTGACATTCCCTCCCGCTTTGCTTCAGTCTCGTCGCGCTCAGGCCGTCTTCCCCCGCTACAACGCCACATCCTTCCCAGAAAGCGCTGACATTACAACAACACGCGGGCATTTCAGCTCAACAACTGTAGCGCGCACGTGGGAGGTCATGCGCAGTACCCCGCGCGCCGGTGCTCTGCGCCAAACTCGATCGGACCGGACAGACTTCCTCAAACCTGTAAGTTAAGGAGGCGCTCGATCTGATCTCACTTCAATATTTCGTTCATGGGTGTTTGTTGCAACACAGCGGGACGGCCTTAAAAAAAAAAAAAAGCAACGCGCAACTTCAAACTGTTAGCCAATCAGCGATCATTGCCCATCATAGCAACTGATGATGCCACGTTTACTGGAACTCGTAAACTAGAAACAAATTCGGAAGAAGCCCAACTCAGACAAAAAACTTTATTTTTTTTAACGGAAACATTTAAGGAATTAAGTAAATGACAACAAGATATTGCAAGAAAAACAATAAAAAATAAAAATCTACATTTGTGTTTTTAGTTTAAAAAAGTTGGCAGGATAAAGTTAAAACAAAGTGAAAATGGAAGAGAAAGAACGGGACTTTCCTTTGGGGAAAAAATGGATGAAGTGATTTTGCTGATCCTCAAACAAAAACTCAGCTGTTTAATCAATAACATTCATCACAACAAAGATAAAAAAAGGAGAATAAACTGAAGAGTTAGATATAAAGGAACATGTTTTCTTAACTTTTTTATTTGGTTTTCTAACCTAAAAATCGAGTGTTTTTCTGATTTTTTTCTTTAATGGAGTTAAACTGCTAGAAATCAGAATTATTGACTATTACCAGAAACCTGATGGTTTATTTTCCTTCATATTAGAGACAGATTTTCTGAAAATTAATCCTCCTTTTGGTCCTTTTCTTATTAGTTTCTGCCGGTGTATGGAACATTACATTGCACTCACATGCAACAAACCCAAACTTTCAGTTTCCTTTTTAATGTTAATATTAAGACTTTCTTTCTTTTTTTTTCTTTTAGACTTCACTAGTTAGTTAGACTCATAATTGTTCCAGATTCTATCAGTTATTTAGCTACATAAAAAAGGTGGCATTTACTTATTTGCATAAACACAAAAATAAAAAATGTTCACATTTTTTGCATAAATATGACAAATAAGAAAAAAACAAGTGTTTTCATTCAGATTTATGGATATTTCTCATTTTGAAACCATGAAGTGGATTCTGTCTCAGTATGACTGTATAAATTCTCAACTGTGAAAACAAAACAGTCCAATATCTGCCGTGTTTTTGCTGTCGAAGTTTTCAAAGCTCCACCTCTTCTGAAAGGTCATCTGACCTGCTAAATGAGTCAGTCGATCAAACAGGAAGAAAATCCGCCACGTTTAAGCTTTGCAATCCATTTGAATGACAAAAATGAAATCCTTGTTGGTGCAAACTTTTAAAGACATGTATTTTTATGTTTAATTATAAACACATTTTCAAAACAAAAATGCAAAACCACTTTTTTTGCTTCCCTAAATATATTTTTAGTAACACTTCATAATAAGATTCTTTAACAAGCTTTCTTAACACACTTTCAAGCATTATTAATGCGCTTATAAGGTGTTAGTAAGACATTTATTGGTGTAATACCCCTAATAAGGTTTATTAAATTCATAAGTTAACACATTTAATGGCGTTATTGTGTTAATATGATGCTAATTGTTACATTTATTGCCATCATATATGTGTAACAAGCTATTAATAAGTGTTAAGAAGCTTAATAAGAATCATTAACAAAACTTGTTAACAGATTAGCAAGCATTATAGATGTTTCTCCCCGACTTATGTGTTAATAAACTTAACAAGAATCCCTAATAAACTTTATTAACAGATTAGCAAGTATTATTAATGTATTAAATGCTAGCAAACATTTATTAGCATTATAGGTGTTTTGCAAATACCTGATAGTGTCAATGAGAATATTGACTTCTAAAGTCAGACCATTGTCTTCAAAGACCACAGTAGTAAACTGATTATAAAATTAAATGTATTATTAAACTTTAACCATTTATTGAGTGTTTTTCACCTTATCTAAAGTGTGGAGGGTTTTTTAACACAATCACAGAGCATAAAACTTGAACAAAAAAAACTTTATATATACCATTAAAACAGAAATATTTATAAATATTTTTAATTGTTACAGTTAATATTATAATTAAACCTTAAAATTGTGAAAATATGGATCAGATCCAAAGCCTGCACTGTGAAACAGAAAATAAAAGCGACTCTTCTTCATTTTTCTTGCCGTCGACTCGACTAAATCCCACTCATGTTGTTTTGCAATGTCTATTTATTTGCCTTTAGTACAGAGCATATGCATATTTAGCTTACAAACAAAGAACAGTTATACAAGCACTCATAGACACATGTCACACATACCTGACTCACGTGGGAAACCTTTCTTTTATATTCTAGTAGAGTAAAAAGAAAATTTCTTTACAATGAAACAGATGTTTTTTTTTTTTTCAAAATAAAAGGCCTCTATTTAGTCACAAGCAGAGACCACAATATCCTGTGATAGTGAAGTTTTTTGTGCAGCAAAGTTTAAGGAGATGAGAGAAAGGAGAACGCCTACATATCTGGGTACGTTTTTTGTCATGATGCAGCGTCATATTGTTCCTGACTATGTGGTTAATAATCAGCGAGACGGAGGGGCTTTGAGGAACTCACAAGAATCCAAAACTTCCCCCTTTTTTGTGGAAAAGTTATATGGTTGTCCGTTAAACCACAGCGCCGTCAGGCTTTCAATAGATCGTGACCAAACCCCAAAATACAAAGACGATTGATGCATGTTTATTTCTCATGACACATCGGACTGCTGACAGCTCAATGGCACTTGTGTTCTCAAACCCACGTCCTAATGGTAACTGATGTTTGCTCGTGTTCAGCAGCTCTCATGGAGAACCTAAGGCCATGAAGATCAATCTTGTTACAAAAAAAAGAAAAACATTAAAGTACTGTATAAAAATTAAGGTGCTGACAGCCAACTTGCTAAGTGACTCACTTATTTTGTGCTTTTATAGTGATAGGGTTTATCTGGAAAAGATGCAATTGAAAGTAAATAATGAAATCACTGAGATGAAGGTCGCTTGATGAGAATAAAAACAGAAAAATAAATTGTTATATGTGATAAAATCAGAAAAAATATCAACATAAGTATTACTGCGTCGTATTTGAGTTTTGATGACCTTTTTCTAAAACACAAGAAGCTTCAAGAAAAAACTGGGACAAAAACCTTTGCATCAGTTTGATCATTGCTGCACAAACTCGAGTGACAAACTTTAGTCAAACTTCATGATTTTCTGAACTTTTTTGTAGTCAATAGAGTCAACAGTAAGAGACGCTCAAAGAGAAATATCCTTCCTCACTTCCTGTTTTGTTGGTAAACACTGGTGGGAAAGAGCCCTTATGGTAACAGGCAAAAAAAAAAAAACAGGTTTTACAAAGTCACAATCAAGCCATTTCTTCTTCTTCTTCTTCTTTTTACAGGAACGATCTGTACAAAAAGACAAGTCATGACCAGTTCACTGAAGCCAAAGTGTCCTATGGTATGCCGACAAGAAAAAATAATAAAAAAAAACTCAGGTTTGCATCTTTTTTTGCAGCAAATTTAACAAACTGGAAAACATTTTACCATTGTTTTTTTCCAGTGTCTAGCTTTATGAAAGTAAAGTGGTTAAAGGAAAGAAAAATAAAACAAATCAGCCCATAATCTAATGATGGAGGTCTAAAGAAGCGCCTCTCCAACGATGGGCAGAAATTAAAGTGTACTCGTGTGTGCATGTATGGCATATTTAAAAGGAGACTACAGGAAGTTCCCAACCATCCGTCCGCTTCCTGTACACTCGCTGATCTCCGATCGAATGTTCTTCTTCATTTCTTCAGTCCTTTCTCAGATCCCGTCCTGTCCAGCAGAACCGCTGAGGAACAGCGCAGACACCCACACAAACGCACAAAAGTCTGGCTCTTCACATTCGCTCACTCACTCACAGGCAGAATTACATACATGTTTTCATGGACCACTGCTTTTACGCCACCGTCTTACTAATCCGGGATATTCATTTTGAAAGGTGGAAGTGGTGTGTGCGCTCCGGGTGTTTTGGATCAGTTGGTCTCGTAGGATGAAAGCAGAGCGGCGTCCACGGGCTCCATGCAGGACGGGCAGGTGAAGGACCGCATTAGCCAGTCGTCTATACAGTCCATGTGGTAGGTGTGCATGCAGGGCAGGAACCGGATGGGGTCTCCGTAAACAAAGTCCATCATACAGATGACACACCTGCGGAAGAAAACGCACACTTATGGATTACTCCCAATCTATAAAGACAAGACACTTCCTGTAGGGAACAGAAAAATAAAAGGAGAAGCTTCAATAAAGAAGTACAGTGTTGAGAAATGTAGTCATAAAAATAACAACTGATCATGCAAAAACTAAGGGTGTCAAATTATTGCGCTAATCACAAAATTAATTACAGACATTTTAGTGTTATTTTTTTAATTGTGTTAATCTCATTTTTGCGTCATTACTTCCATGTTACACACTCCTTGAGAAACATTTTATCCTGCTCATATTATAATAATTTAAGAAAAAATAAATATTAAATCAATTATTAGAACTTCAGTCTGGTTATATTTTTAAGTTTTAAAAGTTTTTTTAACAAAAACGGACCATTTACTAGGCGGTGTGTCCCGTTGTCATGGTAACAGCTTCAGTGAGCGCTCTGCTTTAGCTCCTTTTTGAAAAAGGTGATCATCGTGAGTAGTTTGGACAAAAATTTAGAGGCAAACTTCACCTCTTAGCGCTTGTTTGTGTCTAGATGATCAAAAAAAGGGTATTTAAAAAAATAAAGTTGAAAGTCTAAATAGGCCTAGTTCAATTCCACCATGATGTTTCATTTCTTCCTTATTAGATTCTCTTTCTATTTCTTTTCTGCTTTATCCTAGTCTTTAAAATGATCAAATTCACCCAAATAGGTTAAAGGAAACTATAAATCACTCTAGTGTCTTTTTTACCATCTTTTGTTGTGATAAACTGTGGAATAAGTTGTATCAACATTTGAATTGTGGCATTATTAAGAAGTTTGTGGTCAATGTTCTCTGGATAGTTCAGAAAAGTGTTCCTAATATTTTTCTGATGTGGTAAATTAGAACAATCTGGACCTATTTTTTATTTTTTTATTTTGTTGTTTGATAAAATTGAAAAAAAGACACCCCCCCTTTGGTGGTGTCAAAGTAAAGGTTAGATTTGTTTGTAATAAACAATGTAATGAAGCCACCTATTACTACTTTCACTGCACCACAAGTTCACAAACTTAAATAAAATACCTAAAAATGAGGCTTTTAACAGCAATTATCGCGTTAAAAATAATTGAAATTAATTCGACTAATTAATTAGAGGTCACAATTTATTAATAGCACAAAAAAAATTAATCACATGACAGCAAAAAAATAAATAAATAAAAACAAGAGGGATTTTATTTCTACCTTTAAAGTTTCCACACAACCCAAAAACTATTTAGTATTAATGTTGATGCAAACTAACTTATGATTTGTAATAAAAAAAAAAAAATGAACCCAAGCTGACAGAAACTCTTACGACAGGTATTAGAGCCACCGAAAAAGAAAGAAAAGTAATGTTTTCAGTTTTTTTCTCGTAAATTTAAATCTAGTAAATTTATTACTTTAGCATTTGTAAATTTATAGCCTTCAATTTTGCATATTTATGACTCTCAGCCTCTCACATTGAAGAGATATAAGTAATAAATGTAAGAGATGTAAAGTTATTAAAAAATAAACTTAAGTGTCATGTCTTAAATGGTATGTAATACTGTGTATTTTACGTTTCTAAAACGCTGGTATGTCTGTAAAACATAATGTTTATGCTGTAAATGAAATGATTGATTGTTCTGTATGAGTTGTGATTTCTGTTTTTTTGATTAATGGACCCAGGAAGCCACGGCTTTTTAAGCTAATGGGATCCATATAAATAAATAAAGAAAAGTCACAAATTTACGACTTTAAAACACATAAATTTTTGCAATCAAAGTCGTAAATCTAGCCTATGAAATTAGAAGACATAAAAACATGACTTTATTCTAGTAATTTAACAGATACATTTTTCTCATAAATTCACGACATTTAAAGTCGTAATTAAAAAAAAAAAGTTTGTAAACTGGCCCTAATACTCTGTTGTACTAACTAAATATTTTGTAAAAGATATTTTTTCATTTCATGGCAAAGTAATAATTTTGTGATGTCAAAAGCCAACAAAACTCTAGGGAAGGTTTGTGAAAATGGCTTGAAAATCTGTTTCTTTTTCCCGTATTGTGTGAGAAAAATCCCCAAATCCCACATTTTGCTGCCAAGATGCAAGTGTGGGGCCATCCCATAATTTCAAAACCTTGGATATCCCCAACACGTATGTATCGATTTCGTTAGCAAATCCTAAAAAAATTCCTGAAGCTCCACTCATAGGTCTGTGCAGATTTTGATGAGTTTTTGCGGATGTGGAGGAGGTCAGAGTTTCTCTCAAAGACGCATAAATTTCTCCATATGTGAAAACAATCTGGTCTTTCCAGTCAATGACTGCTGCGGGTTATAATAATGGAGATCCCAACATCTCCCCCAAACATCCAGCACAACCCCACATCGAAATAAAATATCTTAATTTTCAAAATATTTGTTTACTGAAGGAAAAAAGCGGCTTATTTTAATATCAACTAAACTTAACTGCCTTTTAATGATATTCATAAACATTGTTAACTTTAGTAATTTTTTTAAATATATATTTTTTTTATTTTTATTTTTACTTAGATGTGTTATGCTACATACCTATTTAACAACAGTGTGCAGATGTAGTTTTTTCAGGATATGTCTATAAGTCGGGCGCTTTTTAGCCCCTTAATACGAATTCATATCAAAACTTAATTTAGCATCTATTTGAAAGCAAAAACATGTGATTTGTTTTATAACAGAAAATAAATGTAGATTTAAAGGGGCTAAAATTATTTTAAAATTCTAACCCTAAAAAAATATTTTAATGTATGTATCTCCATGTCACTTTCCAACTTTGTCTTCTTGTTATTCACGCCATATAATGATAAATAAATCTGATTTAAATCACAAATTTTATTTCCTTTATCCTATGACAAAACAAGACAAATCCAAAGATGTTTCTGTCTAGGAAGTTTTTTTTTCTTTTAATGAGATCAAATTCAAAGTAAGAACACGTTTGAAGTAATCTTATAAGTCAACCTGTGGCCATGAAATCACAGTCACGATGGCGTGTTTTTGTTTCTGTTTGCATGCTTGTGATAAAATCAAAGTTATCCTGGACGCAGAAGATTGAGCTAACTCAACATTTTCGAAACCTCAGGTGTCTCTTTTCAGGCTCAGACTCTGTTCAGCCACATTCTTAAAACAAAGCACTGGTTGGAAACCAGATACGATATCTAAAAAAACAAATGGGCACATCTTAGATTGAATGAAGATCGAGGAACGTTGTCTTCCCAACGGCTCTTTCTCAGAATAAAAGACGCTAAAAAGTAGGTCAGGAAGTTGAACTTGCAGCTGTGATTCAGGCAGTGAGATGTGATGGCACAGTTATCTCCTTCTGGGACGACAGACCAGCTGAGGGTATCTCAGGTCAACCTCTGACCCACTTAAAGGACACCTCAGAAAAACACCAGTAGAGAACCAAAAAAAATAATCTATGAAATAATTTATGTAACTCTTGAGTCGATCTAGCAGCTTTCATGTCTGCGTCTTCCTGGATCTTCACCGGTTACCGAGAACCTTTCTACTCACTCTCTGATTTTCTTCTCGGATCCGTCCCGGCCCGGATCGTAGACGCCCTTCGGCAGGTGCTGGATGAGTCCGATGCGTTGAGCGATGCGGACTTGCTCCTCCTCTGTGAGCTGAGTGGCCAGTCGGGCTTGGCTGGGCGTGGGGTGGTAAACAGGTACATGGATCTGCTCCTGAAAACCAAACAGGAACATCTCTTCAGGATAACTATCATACAATTTAAAGATAGGGGTGGTACAAAGGCCCACGTGACAGGTGAATTATGGGAAATATATATAACTATATAACTAACTATAACTGTTCAGAAAGGTAGGTCATCGACAAATGGGGACCAAATATCTGTAAATCATATTTTACCTTATGATATCTGCTACAGCGACTGATTAAAACATATTTAAAACAAATATCTGGAAACAGAAAGGATGAAATGTCCATGCAGCTGCTCTGCAGAAGTTAAAAACTCACTTTTACCCAACTCAGCTAATGGGATCAAATCTGTCCAAATGTTTGAACATGTTCAGCCGCCACAGCTACAGGAATAAAAAATAAGTGATTTACTTTGTGAAATGAAAATGCACTTTGAGAAACAAAAATGCAGAATAACAGCAGTGTCAATAATTAGATACATATCAACATTTAAGAAGAAAATAATCCGATTCTCTGCCGTGTTTGTTTTGGACGACATTTCTTCCAGCACTGTTAGAAGAAAATACAGCACCCTCTAGTGGTTGTTAGTGGAAACAACTGCTAAAGGGCAACCGGTTGCTAGTGAAAAAATAATGAATATGTGAGCCTATTTATGTTTAAAAAAATATATCACAAATAAATCGCTCCTGAGTATAAGTCACACCCTTGGCTAAACTATGAAAGAAAAAAAAACCAGTGATGTATACTCTGGAAAATACGTACAAAGATTTCCTTAAAACCCAGTTAAAAAATAATCTAAAAAGCACATCTATATTAATGTCTAGAATACATTACAGCCTCTGGATTTAACACACGTATTATATATTTTTGCAAATACAGTGTACCATACTGTAAAATATGTTTTTTTTATGAAAAGAGAACCTAAATCTCCTGTTTTTTTTTTCTTTTAACAGTTACTTTCTATTCACTCGACTCGAGTCACTTTGTGGTTTGTGCCCCCCGCCGCCACACTTCCACAGACATTTTTGCACAGTGACTACAGTCACTCGTTGTGTGGGGAGTGTTTCCTCTACTGTCTGGAGGTGCAGGCTTTACTTTATTCACGGCCTCCAACTGAAAGCAAAACTTCACACAAGCCAGCTTGAAAGACCCGACAGTCGAATCAAAAAACTTTGGTTGATGCTGCCGAGCCTTGACTGAAAACATCCCGCTTTACCCAAATAACAACTGTAGATACATCTTTATGCGTCACCATTTTAGGGCCCTTTGATCTGCTTGAACGTATTCTTAACCGTGTTTGAAATGGTGACAAAAGATGAAACTCCATGGTTGTTTCAAGATTTACCACATGCCAGTTCTGAGTGAGGGGCTGTTCTTATTATGTGATTTTAGTATAAATATGAGTGCTTCTTAAATAAATGAAATATTTCAACCACAGCTTTATTGCATATTATTCTGGACATCATGAAGAAAAGCCAACATTACTCAATTTTTCCTCTTTTTTAAACATTTATTTACAATAGTAAATATAAGCAACTAGAATTTGAAAATATCTGGATCAAATCAAATGAAGTCAGTGTTTTTTCGCAGTACGGACGGTGCCATGTCAGAGCCAGGTTGGCCTGAGTCAACATTTCCATGGCAACCACTCTCACCAATCAGGAGTGAGCTTGCTGGGAGCCCACACCAATACCACTTAAAAGTGGGCTACAGAAAATCTGTCTTTATTTTGAACATTCTGATTTCATTAATTTTAATTAATAATCTGTATAAAAATGTCCTTCGATATTTTTATTGTTTTCTATGTATTTTTTGAAAAAAAGGGCTAACAAATGTGAGACTGTCAACATTTTCAAATCAAATCAATTATAACTTAAATTATTTGCACTACAGAAAAAATATTGAAGGAGGATGATAAAATAAAGTAGAAGAGTAGAAATTATCATTCTGCTGTTTATTTCTCCATTGAAGGTTATGGCGTTTTTGCTTCTTGGAGTCAGCGGGTACTTCCTGTTTGAAACACCAGGGGGAGGAGTCACTTAGTCCAGTTCTCATACAATCAGTGATTTTGATTCAAGTTGAGAACATTTATTCAATTGAGATCACATTTGACTACATGTTTCAAGATAAACTACTTCTTGATGTTTGAATTAACCCTGGAGCTCAAGTGTTTATGTTCTTTGATTTACTGTAACGTTTCAACCGTTAACACAATCAATGTCATTCAAGTTAAATATTTTGTGTTTAAGCGTCACCAGCGACGCCTCAGGTGTTAAAGGTCTTTAGGGAACAATTTAAGGCACTGTCAAAACTTTAGTTATGCTAATTTTTAATTGAAAATCAAAAATATTTTAAAGCAGAATGAAGAAAACTTCACAAATAATCACATTTTAGCTGAAAACAATTTTTAAAAAACCCACAAGAATGCTAAATCTTAGCTTAACTTTGCACTGAGGATGCAAATTTAAGTTGTTCCATAGATTGACATGATGAAAAGATTTACACACTTGTGCACAAATGACAAAAGCTCTTCAAACAGCCCCTCACAGAGTCTCATTTAAAGAAGGCAGATGTCAAACTGCTACAGCAAACACAAAAGAGGAAGAAGTGGAGGATGATATGAAAACAAACGAGTTTAAACTCCAGCTCGACTTATTCCGTTGAACACGCGGTCAGCCGCTGAGCCCAGAACCAACGGCCGGTCCTGAGCGGCCAATAGAAAGACGGGAAAGTGTTGAAAACTACAGGTACCAGGAAATAGAAGGAGAGGAACAAATGGAGATGGAAGACCCACATCTACCTACCCTCTGACAATCATTCACAAAAAGAGAGAGACCAACTGCTTCATCACAACAGATTTACCTCCAACCAACTTCTGCAGAGTAATGTTGTCTGATTGAAGCTTTCCTTTGAGGTACGGTTAATGCGGACGTGTCCACAGACAAAAAAAACAGACCAGAATCTCAACTTTTTTCTGCAATACAAAATGACACCCAAACATTCATTCTGTAAATGTTTTTAAATGTTTTTTTAAACACAAGCAAGTGTCAAGCCTTTCATGGAAACTGGCTGCAGAAAGAAACCTGCACGCCTGCAAGTGCACACCTCAAAATAAATTAGAAAAGGGAATAGCTAACCTAAACTCTTCAGACAAAAACCTCATGAAACCGCAAACAAAAATAGAACGTAGTATTACAGGATGTGCTTACTGCACGGATCACCGCATGAAACTGATGTACAAACTTCATTCCAATAATCTGATCACATAAATACACTACATGAGCTATAAAAGTGACAAAAAAGTAAACATTTTCATACTTATCAAATTACAGCAGGAATTGAGAAAATCTAAAAAATGTGAAGACTAAAAATAGGGTCGTTTAAAAGTAATTCTCACAGATTATCCTCCTGACCTGCAGCACAATGACTGTTTAGCAGCAGCTCCCTGCTGCTACCGAGCGCTTTTGTCTCCATATTTGGACATAGAAGTAGGTACTGTGTCAGAGGCTGAACACAACATGGATCACTGCAACAAACAGGAACTCACATTATCCTACAGAAACACACAACTCTGTGTATTTGCCCATCTGAACAGTTATGTCTGCAGTTATGATCCGATTTTATGATGTTATTTCTCTGTAACCAGCAGGATTCAGGTAAAACTGAAGAAGAAAATATGGAGACGATTGTGTGTTTTTGTCTTCAACCATCTCAACAACACAAAGATCAAGTTAACTTGCATTTCAGCTGATCATTTTTACGTCATTACGTTTGTTTTTTTTGTTAAAAAAAAAAAAGCAGAGACGGTGACAGGTTAAAACAGGAAAGTGTTTCAGACACAGTGGAAGCCACAATAGATGTCATCAAAACTGGTGCAAACACAACAGCACAGATCCAAACAAACAAGAAAAAAACGCACAACTTAACCTTTTTTTAAAAACATATTTACCTTTTATGCTACGTTTTCATTAACTAATAGCCAACATGACTAAAATGAGGTAAAATTTGGCCAAAATTTCATACAAATATTTACAAAAAAACACTAGAAAGTTTACATAGACACATTCACACACACAAAAACGTAAAACAAGTAATACCACACACATGCTGACACAAATTCACACAAAGACAAATATACAACTATATACACAGACCAATTCACACAAAACCACGGACAAATACAGACACACACACACACACACACCTATACACACAAACACAATAAAAATACACACAAAGACACGGACAAATACAGACGAATGCAAACGCATGGACAAATCCACACAAACACAGGCAAATCCACACAAACACAGGCAAATTCACACAAACAAATCCACACAAACACATGGACAAATACACAAAAACACAGCAAAGAAACACACAAACACACAGACCAATACACCCCAACACAAAGTAAAAATACACACAAAGACAAGGACAAATACAGACAAATGCAACCGCATGGACAAATGCGGACAACATTTCACACAAACACACATTCACACAAATACAGATAAATTCACACAAACATGCGAATAAATTCACACCAACAAATTCACACAAAAACACAGACAAATTCACACAAACACAATCACAGACGTAAAACATGTATTACCACAACCATATACAAATATGTGTTTATATGTACACTTTCACACACAGACACATTCACACAAAGACAAATATGCAACCAAACAGACAAATCTACACAACATAAAAATTCATACAAACACACATGAAGCATGTATTACGACACATATATACAAAAACATGTGTTTTATATTCACAACACACATTCACACAAAGAAAAATATACAACCATACACACAAACAAATAAATTCACACCAACAAATTCACAGAAAAAAAACATTCACACACATAGAAACATGTATTAGGGTTGAAAGACACACCTACAAAAATTAATGTCAACACAAAAGGCAAATTCACCCATACACACACAAACCTACACAGCAGCACACAAATTCAGACACACAAACAGGCATACACACACACTGATGCAGGCACACCAGGCTCCCTTCACTCCCACAGCTCGGTTCCACAACAGTGAGTCAGCACCGATTACACCAACCGCTGGTCTAATCCCGACATTCAACACACAACATGTTTGTGATGCAAACGTACACACAAACACAATGAAATCAGAAATAACCTCCCTCTGGCCGCTTCCCTCCTCCCATTGTGCTGAAATGCTCAGCATCAACACAAAGTCCATACAAACAATGACTTCGTCTCATTTTTTTAAAGTCAGACTCTGAAGAAGTCGTACCAACAGGTTCAAACCTCCATCTAGATCAGGGGTGTCAAACTCAATCACACAGGGGGCAAAATCCAAAACACACCTGAGATCCAACAGGATAAACATTGATTGAGCACTCTAAAACTTTACTTTAAAAACGTAACTTTTTAACATAATTATGATTGAGATATATAGCATTACCTGCGATAATGCTAGTGTGAATGCTGTAAGATGAATTTAGCTGCTGAAGATGCTGAAATTGAAAGCTGAA
>NC_050515.1:6232133-6255691 GCF_002922805.2 Oryzias melastigma
ATCCAGACCAGGGGTGTCAAACTCAATCACACGGGGCAAAATCCAAAACACTCTAAAACTACATTTTTAAAACTTTAAAAACATAACTTTTTAACATAATTATGAATGAGATATATAGCATTACCTGCGATAATGCTAGTGTGAATGCTGTAAGATGAATTTAGCTGCTGAAGATGCTGAAATTGAAAGCTGAAAACACTGAAGCTGATTCCGGCTAAAATATTAGCTGAATGTCAAATTAGCTTAAAAAAAGAAAAAAAAAATACTTAGGTTAGCCAAAACAGCGAGCATGTAGCTGAAATATTAGCTAAACTCCAAAATAGCCTAAACAAATCTTAGTAAATGCCAAAATAATCAATAAAGCTAGCAGAATGCTAATTTTTAAAACTTTACAAACGTAAATTTTTAACATAACTATGAATAAAAAAAGGCAGAAATATTATTCCAGAATAAATCAACTTAAACCTTAAATAACTTTCAATATTTTACTGTCCATAAAAACATATTTTAATAAAAATTATACAAGTTAAAAATGAGCGTAAGATAACATCGGGTCATTAATCACAATAAAATAAAAATGATCTGGAGGGCCGGATAGAATTAGACGGAGGGCCGGATCCGGCCCCCGGGCCTCGACTTTGACATATGTAATTTAGAGACATACTACTGTGATAGAAGGCCCTGTCCTAAACCATCATCTTCAACCAAGAAATAATAATGATTGTTTGAAGCTGGTGGGTTAAAGAGGTCACCTGCTTTCAAAATGAAATGTTAGAAATATTTCGATCAACTCAAAGCTCTGAAGGAGATTAAAACCATTGCTAAAGCTTTTGGATGTTTTTTGGCCTCATTTCTATTTAAATCTGTAAATACATGATTGTTTATGGTGGAGTTCTCTGACGGGAATTGAAAAATTGAGCATGTTTTACATTAAATTGTTGCTAATGTATCCAATATTATGCTATTTTTATAGATAAACCTTTGTTTTATTTTCCATTTTAACTCTATAAAATTAACATATAAAAACATACTGAGGCAGAACAGTAAACGTCAGAGTTCCAGGTGGTTTGGTTGGTGACTCACAGGTGAGTCCTTATGGTGAACAGGTAAACACAGCTGTTGTCATAACAAGGCTGACATGGCGACGTCTGGTCATCACGCTTGAGGTCGGTGACACACTCGTTCTGCAGAGATTTCATCTCTACCAACACGATACTTGGCTTTCCGTTACTGATATTGTGCAAATATTAGTGTTCATCCCTCCTGATAGCAGACGGAACAGACTCCGACCCCATGAATGATTTCTGTGTTTTCAGCCCCGTGTCTTCGTGATGGTTACCTGGAGGATAATAGCACCATAGCATCATGGGAAAACTTCAGCTTCAGGCTCCAGTGTGTTGATCTCCACACTTAAGTAGACAAAACTGTTCTACAGCAGGGTTAAGGCCGTGAAGGAGCTTTTTACTGTGGTCACAAGGGAGACGTTGGCAAGTTTGAAAGAGTCCTTTATGAGGAACTTTCATCGAGTACGTGACCCTCTTATGAAAGGCTGCTGGTATGAACACGCTGCACTGTTTAAAGACTTTCCCAACACAATGGAGGGGTGAGAGCTCTTCCACTGACTGAACACTGCTTTGGTGTTCCTGTGATATCACAGCTGGCTGACCTAAATGCCACTTATACTTAAAAAAAGAGAAAAGTTTTGATGCAATACCAAGAACAAGAAAGAGGGAATTTTTTAATTGTTAACATGATAATTCCAGTAGATTCTGAAGGAGAAAAGCGGCGTGAGCCGCTTTTCTCCTTCAGAATCTACTGGAATTATCGTGTTAACGGTTGAAAAGTTACAGTACGTTAAAGATTTTGTGTCTAAGGCGTTATAGGGTTAAAGCTGACTTTGCTTCAATTCAATTATTTTGACTTTCTTTTAAAAGGCTGCCAACAGTCTGCTCCTCGAGTGCTCCTGACGCACATTTATCCGGCCCTGATGGGTTATGAGAAATGGACCTAACTGTGGAAAACACAGCTTTTACAGAAACCTGATGCTGAGGCGTGCATCGGTTACTGCAGCGGGTTTTCCTCGCTCTGTTCTCACATACGCATCCTTCATTTTTAAACATTTGAGTACGAGTCCCTTTAATTATCCCCCAATATCATATTTTCTGGGAATGCCTCAGTTTAAAGACATTTTGGAAGGACGTCCAGAGCTCCCTGAGTGGATGTTTTCAACACTCCAATACCTCTTTGCTCTAAGACTCCTCGGTTTTGTACAGTTTCTGAAATGTAAGACTAAGTTAAAACTTCTGTAGTTATTCTTAGTGTTATGAGAATAAAACAATTTAGGGCTGCCATGATTAGTCAACTAATCGACTATTAAAATGACTAAATTAATAGTCGATTAGTTGTTACTTTATATATATGGAGTCAAGAGTGTAGTAAAGTTGAAAGTTATAATGGTATTATTCCAGCTTTATGGACTATTTTGGCATTTATTACGTTTTTTTAGGCTAATTTGGCATTTAACTAAAATTTTAGCTAGCTATCGGCTTCAGCGTTTTCAACTAGCAGCTTCAGCATTTTTAGCTATCAATTTCAGCGTTTTCAGCTATCAGCACTAGCATCTTCAGCGGTCAAATTCAACTTATAGCATTCACACTAGCATTATAGCAGGTAATGTTATACATCTAGTTTTTAGTTGGTTTAAAGCGAATGATGCTTGAGATGCGAGCTTTATTTCCAGTTAGCTCATGACCTGATTAGTCAACTAATCGGAAAAAATATTTGGTGATTAGTCGACTATTAAAATAATCAGTTGTGGCACCACTAAAACAATTAAATTTCAATGCCTGAGCAATATTTGGACTTATTCTCAGAAATATTCAGGATAGGTCTAGGTCAGGGATTGGCCAACTACGGCCCAGGGGCCAAATGTTATACAATATAATCTGGCCTGCTAAACTGTATTAAATCAAATTCATAATCCTTAATAATGTTTTAATAATGTTTTAATTCCGTCGTCTCCCTATAAATTACTGAAAAATAAATGACATTTGTTTAGGTTCAGGAAGTTATTCCTCTAACTTTGCATTTTTCCTTGAGGATGATCAACCCATTGGTGCAAATGGCACCAAAATAAGAACAGCAGCCACAGTTTTTAAAATAAAAAAATTCCAAAATGTTTCATTTTTAAATTTAGATTTCAATTTTTAATCAGAACTCCAGTTTCCATCCAAATTCCATGTTATTTTTTAGTGGATTGCCAAAATATGCCAGGCATCTTCTCCTGGTCCGGCTCTTCGGTCAAATTTTGGATCCTTTTGTGGCCCACGAGTAAAACAGTTTGCTCGTCCCTGAGCTAGGTGATATTGCAAAATAAAATTTGATTTTAACCAATTTTTTTTCTCTTAACTTTTATTTTCTTTGGAAAAAGTGCAACTAAATACAAGTTGTGAACGCAAAACCAGCTTTTTTTTTTTTATTTCTCTTCCTCTCTGCCTCGTGGAGTAAGCTCCGCTTTGCTAGCTGCCGCTTTCACAGCTCTACTTTGCGAGAGTCGGGTGAACCCCGCTAACCAACAAGCCCAAGAAAGCGGAGTGTTGAGAAAAATTCAATCTAAATTTTCCCAAAAGTAAATTGTCCAAACAACAAATTGAAATGAATTGATTAAATCGATTTATTGCCCAGATCCAATTTCGGATGAAAAAATTGACTTCTTCATTAAGAACCCCCCCCAAAATAAATAAATCTGACACAAGTGGATTTTATTTTTATTTTTTCCATTTTTTCTTTTATTTTTCTTCTTTCTTTATTAGGTAAAATCTGCTTTGTGTATTCCGGTCTCATTTAAAAAACATGGAAGGACTTCTGCAGTTTATCATGGCTGTAGATGTATTATCTCTTTTGTTGTCCAAATCAAAATACAAAAAAATAAAAAGATGAGCCCCTCGTTTTTTCAGTGTTTTGTCCCTCTATTCCCCATCTTTTGTAATCTGAAAAACTTGAAACTCTACATTTTACCAATGAAAATGATGGATATTTGAGACACATGATGCTCCGTTTTGCTTTTATCCCCTTCATGCCTTAAGTTATTTTTTCAACTACGAAAAAAATCTTGGGCTTTTGCTTTAAAGTAGATATTATTAAGGTAATTTTGGAGCCAAAGTAGTTTGATTCATACCACTAAGCATTAATTAAGGGGGTTAAATGTGGACTCAATCAGCTGTCATTGCAGCTGTGAATGTATAGGACATTTAAAGCCTTTGCGTTTATTTTGGGGGATTTAAATCTAACAAATTATACCCCCGCCCCCTTATTTACCCATAACAGTCATTTAGCAAAGGCTATAACTAAACTAAATCCCGCTTGATCTGTTAAATGACACAAAAACACAAGAATTAAACACATTTGATCCACAGCAATGATTTTATATATCAAAAATTGTTTATACTTAAAGATTAATCCACATTTTTTGTTGCAGATTCTAGAAAATATTTGAGTCTAAAGGGTTTGTTGACTTTACTGCTATCTAAATGTCTATCAGTCTGACAGAAGAACAGCAACATCACTGAGGGCACCTCCACACAGAAGTTTGACTTCTATTTAAACCATCAGCTGCCGTGGAGGATCTTATTCGGGAAACAAGGCCACTCGGTGAGCCAAAAGGTGTTGGCTGGAGGTGACCAGACGAGAAAGTTAATAAAGGCACAACAAAAACAAAATTCTTCTGGAGATCTGACTTCATGCTCAGAGACAGGTCCTTGGACAAAACAAAGCGGATTAGTTTCAATGCCGTGGAGGGACGGATAAGTCGGTAATGCTGGATCTGTACAGCCACTGATTGTTTGCTCCCAAAGATAAAAAACAAAAAAAGCTACAATAAATGTTTACATTCTTATTAAAACTTAAAGTTACCTGATAAGGGGGCGGGGGCTCCTGATCGAGGTCAGCAGCGTCTCCATAGCTGGCCCGGTCCGATTGGGATTCGTGTAGCAAAGAAATATCATCAGAAGTCGGAGATTTCAAACAATTTCCCATCTCCTTCCCCTAGAATCGAACCCTTCCCTCTAGTTCAGTCGCTTGACCACAGCCAAATCTCCCCGGTTCCTGTCGCGGAGTTAAATCGGTGTCTGGGAAGGGCGTATTTCCATCCACAGCTGATGGATCCCCCTCTCCCAGACGACGGGAGGGCTGCCTGCCTCAACAACAACAACACATCCCCAAGCTAGCAGCTAGCCTTACAAAGAGCTAGCCCGCTAACACTAAGCTAGCGCTCGGGTAAATATTCGCTTCGAAACTAAACCGCGGCTCAAACAGGCGACATGAATCTCATATTTGACAACGGCGCGAAACAAATATCACGAGAGTTCTTTTAAAATGACGGTTTTAGCCGCAGTTTTCCTGTCTGAAACCTATTCAACTGTTAGGGACTTTCCAGTTCCACGGCAGCTGCTGAGTAACGACAAAAGAGGGTGATGTAGCACCACTAGGGAACGCCCCCTCGGAGATTCAACCAACGGGCTGCCACCTACGTCAGAGCTGGTCCATTTGAGAGCCAATCATGTTTGCAGTCACATTGTCCGATGGTGAAAACATAAACAGAGAGCTTAAACCGATAAACAAGTCCTCATAATATGAGATTAACTTAACCTGGTGCCCAAATAAAATAAATTAATCAAAAAACTACTAGAACCAAAAATATTTAATTCGATTACATATAATTTAAACACATCGTAGCATTTATGATTACTAATATTTGCAGACGCTGTTGGGTAAATATCACTTGAATGTATTTGAAAAAACAGAAAAGGGACAAGAAAATAGACATTTAATTGCTCTCAATACTTTATTATAAATTACAGTGACATTTACAGAGAAGTCATTCTTTGCAATAGACAGTCATGCTATCATTCAGCGTCTGTAAACACAGCAACATGGTTTGGTTAGATTTTCTTTTTACAGCTACGTCTGCCACCCGAGGCCAAAACAAAAATAAGCTTCATCGATCACTAAAAAGCAACGTTTTATACACAACGGTAATATTCTGGCGACTGACCGCAACTGGGATGCTAACTAATAACATTAAATTTCCATCACCATTAAAAAGACAACTTGAAACCGATTCCGAGACATCAGTTGGATCCCAAATCGTACTCATCTATTATTAAAGCAGCCGTGCTCTAATTGCAACACATGACACCATCTCATTCAAGTGTTTTTGAACACTTTTGCATGTACGCAGAATAGTTTTCCTAGTAACCAAACCACTAATCATCAAAAAGGTGAGCCTATTTACAAACAGATTTGACAGAATGTAGATTTTGAAACTTTTTTTTTCTGAGGTTCCAGGAAAGATCGGCTGATCAAAACAGAGCAAACCACAACTATTGCATGCAGCAGGCAGACGCGGTCTGTGTGCTCATGAAGGTTAGTGGAGAACAGGAGGGAAAACTTTAAACTTTAAAAACAACAATTGTCCTGATAGAGTCATTTAAATTGTGGAAATGCGAACATTACAAAGTAATAAAATATGCTAAAACCTTTTTAGAGGGAGAGACGAGAAGAAAATTCTGCCTTTGAATTTTCAAGTAAAATATTAAAAATAAAATGATACAAATCTAAATTCTCCAACTTTCAGAACTTGGTTGGTCAGTAGCTTTGATCAGTAAAACTTTTCTAAATAAATACACCTCACAGATAATGTAATCTGACTATTGAACCAAGTACTGGATTCAGTGGGGCTGCAGTCTGTGTTTTTTGTTTGTGTTAAGGCTCATTTTTGTAAATTTATAAGGATAAACAGGAAGAATTTTCCTTTAATGACGGGAAGATTAGCAAAATTCTCCCTTTTCCCAATTCTTTTCACATATTTATCAATTCTTGATAAATATGCAACTTAAATGTGCATTTAAATAAAAGAATAACAGATGAACCTGGGCATATATTTGTCCTTTGGAGGTCGTTAAAAAAAGCTGAATAAACATCTATAGTGTGGATGGTCCCAGAATAGATGCAGAAGCTTGATGTTTTCTAAGCATATTTTCGATTTCTCATTGGATCTTTACATTGAATGAACGGATGGGTATTTGTGGAAGAGGACGTAGCGAATCTGCCGGTGTAAATCAGCCACAGAGCTCATCTATAAGGAAGAACACGCAAGAAAAAGTATCCTCCCTCTTCCTCCTACGCTGTGGATGAAGACACTTAAACTGCTAACAGGCAGAACTGCTCTGATGCAGAAACAGAGATGGTTCTGCCTTCGTGTCCCGTCCTCGGTCCATTATGGGCTTGAGGGCGTGTGGATTCCATTCTCCTCTGTTGCTTTGGCCTTGTGCAAAGCAGCCTGAATACGGAAGTGTGTCCGGGATTCCATGGAGTAATTCTTGAAATTGTTTCTGGAATAGATACATTTAATGACATATTTACTCTGATAAATCAACGTATAAGAGAAGCATTTTACATATATTTTTCTATTAAAAAAGAAGAAAAAAAATGCTAAAATTCTGCTTAAATATGGCGTGAGGGAAAACCTTTTACTTAAACATAGCAAAGAACCACTTCAATCATCTTTTGACCTATTTTCAAAGAGTTTCCTGCTTTCTTTTAGCCATGATTATGTAATTTTTAGCCACAATTAAAAAAACTTGTCATCTTCTAGGACATAGTTTCTGCAAAGCAGGAGTAGTTCAGTAGATATTCATCTATGAAATGTGGGCGGGACTGTTGGCATGTACTAACTCCACCCTCCCCTCCCCGTTGCTGAGAGCTTAAAGAAGGGAGCCCAGCGGATTTTCTACATCATAATCTTTTTTAAAACTGCATTTTTTTCATCTGCTTCTGATTCATAATGATTTAAATAAATGAAAACTGTATTTTCAGCACTTCAGGGCGCACAGTCAATGAATGATCTATGTCTGAACTTTTATAAGGAACGGCCAACTTTAAGAAGCATTAAGGCTACGTGGCAGTATTTGTAATCGGAAGGGGGAAGTTGCATTTTTACACGATAAGTGGCGGCCGTGGAGGTTTCTTGGTAACATCAGTGAAACAGAAAAATATCAAAAATGTGTTCTGTGGTCCACTTAGTTTGTGGTATACTTCACATGATTTTATTTTTTAGGAAAAAGAGAAAAAGTTAACGTTTTACAGCGATCGAATGATTTTTCTCTAAAAGTTGACATTGGTCAGTCGCTGCCGGGGCACATTGTGATGTCATGCAGTGGCAGCCCATTGACAGGTGGGGAAGACGCCATTAAAAAATAATCGGGCGACAAATCATCATAGCCCAGGAGTTTATAAAATGTAGGCCGTTCTGCACACCTGATGGTTGCCGCCCACATTGAGGATCAAGTCAATGACATTAAAAAAATTAGGCAGTGACATGAAATTTAGCTGATGTCTCCCGATTACATTTGTATTTGTGACCGTAACATAAGTAATTGGTATAATTGCACTACTCTGAATTATAAGGTGCATCGTCCATTTTTGAAAAAGTAGTTTAACTAAGTGCGCCTCAAAGTGCAGAAAATCTAACACTTAGAAATTAAGTTTAAGCTTAATTTCCTTTATAAATGTCCCTCATTTTTAGAAAAATGCCACAAGAACATGTTAAAAAAACAAAAACACAACTGTTATCAGAGTCGGCCTTTAAAAATGATTTTCTGTGAGAGTGCTTTGTGGGATAAAAGACTCACTTTGCTGCTTCTAGCAGCTTAATGGCTTCAGCTCGTCTGCCTTGCTCCAGACACAGCAGACCGTGCTCCAGCAGAGCGTTGGGAACCAGGTAGTGGTCATATTTGATCTGACCCTCACTGCAGAAAACAACAAAAAAAAGACAGATTTTTAGATTTTCAGTGATAACCTAGCCAACCCCACACTAGTGTTTACTGAAGGGAGGACTGACTTGCAGAGGACGAGAGTGAAATAGTGCTCAGCCTCCTCATGGTGCCCCAAGTGTTTGAGACAAAGGCCCTTCAAGAAGCTTATCAAGCACTGGTCATCTGTGGAGTACTCTGACCCTGATGGAAGATACAGTAAAACAGAATTTATTATTTAAATCACATAAATTAATAAAAGCATACAAAAAAGTGAGTGTTTTTGCATACTTGGGGAGCTTTCGAGCGTGGCCTGTGCTTCGTCCAGAGTAGCCAGCATGCCCTCCGTCAACTCTTTGTGTTTTCCAATGACTGTGTAGCCGTTCCAAATGTACATCATCTCCTGAACAACAAACACAAACAGCAAGCGGTCATTTTCTGAAGACACAAAGGTTCATGGAGATCCTTTAATTACAATGGAATATTGTTTTCACATAATTCAGTTTCATAAACGGAAATTAAGACTTCAAAATCAGCAGCTAAATAATTACGTTTGTAATTTCCTTTTTTTATGCTGTTTTTTTATGTCTTTTTACTACAGCTACAAATTGTGTATATATATTTATGCTGTAATATTTCCTTTTCTTCTCTTTCTTAATTTTGTTTTTATTTATTGATACAGGCACCGTCATCACCAAGACAAATTCCTCGAATGTGTAAAATCGTACTTGGCAATAAAGTTTCTTCTGATTCTGATTTAACATGAAGATTAAAACATGAAGACTGAAGTTTCGGGAGTCTGAGGAGCAGCTGGAGGATTTTTATTAATTTTCTGCTATTATAAATCTAATAAAAAGCAGAAAGTTTGTCTTACAATCTGTAGAAATGTAAACATTTGTTCTTTTTTATTTGCCGACTTCTATCTGCCGCCTTTCTAGACAAACTATATAAAAATATTAACACGTCTTGCATTTTTACAGTTGCAGAATAAACAAATAAATTACTAATTAAAAGAGCTATTTCATCTTGCAAATATATAAAACTTTGTTTTTAGAATATTTAAGATATTTACTATTTTTAAGCTGTTTGAACTTTCAAGCTTTTCTCAAAATCAATACAGTAGAGATTTTGTTTTGTCTAATAAAGAGCTAGGATCTAACAAAATTATAATTTTACTCCATTAGAATAGAAAATAGAAAAACTTGATTTAAGACCCAAAATAACAAAAATTTCCAAAATTTATCATTTGGTTCAAATTTAAGGATATCATTTTAAGTAAGGGATAATGCCCGATGAAGTTTACATTATCGGAAATTAATGCACGCCGGATGGTTACTTCAGTGAAATGTGTTAATTTCTGATAATGCACAATGTGAAGGGAATTATCCGGCCTATACCACAGTCTCTTACAAAAGAAACAAATAGTTAACCAATTTTTAGTACTTTATTCTTGTTATGTTCAAAAAGCTGACTATTTGATGTGTGGTGCGGTGCGTTGTCACGGTAACATGGCTGAGCCGACACCGATCTCGACTGCAGCTGCACAGGAAAGTGATATAAATGCTGATCATCACCATAGGTTAAATAAAGCATCAGTTCAAAGAGAAAGTGTACCGCTTAGTGCTTGTTTTTGTACAGATGAAGAAGCAAAAGGTTGTTTAAAGAAGTGATATAGAACATTTGGGCTTTGTGACCCAAACCGTGGTTTAAAGTTCATTAACAAGTTAGACTGGCATTCATTGTCATTATTTTGGAAACTAAAAATTTAATTTATGTTCTAAGAATAAGGGCTAGTTTTGGATTCTATGAGGGTTTTTGAGGATTATTTACTCATTTTGTCCACATTTTGTTCTAAAATGTGTCAAATTTCTATTGTTTTCCTAGTTTGCTGTTCGCTGCTTAAATCCTGCTTTGTTCATTTAGTTTTTTTTTCTCCTAGAAAACCCAGAAGCAGCTCAGATGCATGAATCCGAACTGACCAGAGGAGCGACAGGAAGAGGAATCGGGTTTTCTGCCAGGTAGCGGCGGGCTTTCCTGATGGCAAACTTCTCCGTCGGTAAAGATTTCCCTGCGATTTTCTGCTTCAGCCCAGGAACCTGCCTGGATCACAAAGCAGACGAGACATTGTTATTATGTAAAATATGTATTGGTATTCAGAGGCTGACAAAACCAAATATAAAAAAATCATTTGATTAAAAAAAACTAAAAGGAACTTGAAATTATTATCAGTTTTCTGTCATTTTAAACAGTTTTTGCAACTTTTAATAAAAATTTTAGAACATTTTTTTCAACGTTTCTGTAAAATAATTCTGTTTCATGACATTTTGGGTTTTTAGAAAAGCTACAATCAAAAATTCAAATGTTTTTAAGACTAATAATCTAACATTAAAGCCAAATAAATTCTCTGTTTTGTTAATTATTTGCATTACATTCATTTCAGACATTTATTTGTAAAATTAGGTTCTATTTCATGGTAATTGAACACAATAAAGTCTGATTGTGATTTTTTTCTTCCACGATTTACGATTTAAAAACTTAATTTTATCCTGAACTTTTTTTTTTTTTTTTTTCTAGAGTTTAAGAATCTCTCCAATGACAGTGAGAACGTCTGGAGAGTATTTTCAGCAGCATCTGCTTTCCTACCTGAACAGAGTTAGAGCAGATTCCCCAAAGGTTAGACAATCATCCTCCGTCAGCATGCTGAGGTAAGCTGCTTTCATGTACGCGTACGTGGCCTGAAGGACACAAAATGTGCTTTCTGTAACAAAACCTTCTCCCCTTTTAGGAAAAATCAATAATGTCTTTATGCATTTTCAAGACACAAAACCCTTTTACTCTTAAACATGGTGGAATTTACCTATCACAAGTTACTTTTTTATAAAACAGCTTCCTTTTACAAAAGTTAAATGACAAAAAGCAAACCTAAAAACCTGCTGATGAAGGAAACAGCAGTAAACTTCCTCCCAAAGAAAACAGCTTGTCATCAGATGATGCTGATAGTTTTATTTCCCACCTTGGACCAGGAGTTCTCCCTGCTAAGCAGGTCAGCGTAGAAGTAGGCCATCTTCCAGTGCCTCTGGTAGGTGAAGCACCACATCAGCTCCCAGTAGCACATGTGATGAAACTGCTTCCACTCCTGCTGGGCCTCACAGCACTCCTGGAAGCGCTTGATAGCCTAAGAGGAGCACAGGGGTTTGAGCGGCTGCTGTGACGCCTCATTAATCATTCACACGTACGTCTCTGCAGAAATAGTGCAGCTCAAGCCTAAAGAATTATACCCACTAATCACAATTTGGTGGTTTTTGTTCCAGTGTAATAATATTAATGTGAATATATATCTGTGAAACTTGGTTTCATTTTCATAAATGTGTCACAAAGCACATTTTGTTAATTTGTTTGTTCCATTCTGAGGTGTCCTGACTCAACTCCATCCTCACTAAACCAAAGTCATGAACAAACACAGACGCTGCAGTAATGATGTGGAGCTAAATTGGGGCAAATATTATTTGAAACCCAAATAAAACAACTATTACACCGACGCTGCAAAAGGAGATTTCTTTATCATTTGTGACAGACGTGTTAGCCTCGCCCAAACACGGCCAAAAGTCTTGAAACTGAAATTTTCAGATTTGAAAACGAAACAAAAAAGAGTTGAAAGCAGAAAAAGATTTAAAACAGACAAAAAAAGTTTTGAAATTAAAATTTTGAGTCTTGAAATCCTAAAAAATTGAACATTTGAAGCTGAAAATAATTAAGTCTATTGTAGATAGCAAAAAGTTTAGGAAATTTTAGGGTTTTTCTTTGACTAAACACTAATATGTTTTAAAATAATATTGGCCTCAATTAAGCTCCATATACGATGGTACTTCAATCCTTTTTCAAACAGAAAAAACTCTTACCCCATCCAGGTTGCCTTTGATCTCCTCTATTCGACCAGCAAAAAACAAAAAGATGGACCCCTGGGGATAAAATAGCAAATTTAGGATAAAAAAAAACAATTTATATGAAGAAGTCTTTTGAAGAAAACGTTCTGTCAGACCTTGGGATATTTTTCCAGATATGGTTTCAGGAGTTTCTCTGCATCTTCAGCGTCTCCTTCTCCGGTTCCTGTCAGAAGACACAGTCAGAAAGCGCTCTCATCTGTGTTTCTGAAGGTTTGTAGCAGCATGTGTGCAGGTAAACTCACCTAGAATGAAGCTCATGAATGTGTGATAACAGAGGAGCAGCATGTTACACAAGAAGGACCTGAAGGTTCCTTCTGCAGAGCCCTCATGAAGCTGCTGGAGACCAAACTCCTGCACAGAAAAACACACAAGAGGGGAGTTTAGTCAACATGAACATGCTCAGTCAGTATGTTTAAAATATACAAAATAATCTATCACATCATTAAAATATAACTAAAGATCATTCTTGGAAGCTTAATCATCTCATCAGTCTGACCAATCAAAAGTCGCACAGCTCCAACAAAAATAACAACTAAAATTTGTGTTTATCTGTGTATTTTCCTGCAGGATCTGGTGTCAGACCGTGGAAAAAGGGAGCAAAATAATGAAGCTCAGAGGTTTCCAACATCAGCGTCAGCTTTAGGACTGCATCTCCCATAATGCATTGGGCTAAAGTGACGCACCTCTGCTCTATACTAAAGTAAAACAATTTATTCACCCAAAAATAAATAAAACATTTTTGTTAAAGTTACATTTTGTATCAAGACAAAATAAAAAATAATAAAAATGTTCACTTTTTGTGTTGTTACAATTGAACATAAACATGATTATGTTTTTTTGTATGTTAAAAACAAGCATTTTTTGATCATATAAAATAGATTGCTCTTAAAGAAATATATAAAAAAATCACTCTGTAGAAAGAATATATTATAGTTTTTTGTACGATCACATAAAATTGCATATTAATAAAGTTATTGCTAAATTATTAATGGGAAAAACAACTACATAAACAAAATTTCCACTAATTAAGTTGAAAATTATTATTGAAAACTATTACAACATTTAGGAAAATTATTACAAACATTTTGGCGAGATTGTGGAGTTTCTGTACCTAAATACAGACTACAGAGTTTCTCCTGTTTTACACATTTGGATGATGGTGTTCCGCAGAATTTTTGTCAAAGAAAAAAGTGTACTTTGGCTCAAAAAAGGTTGAAGAAAACTACCCTAAACAACCAGTAGTTCATTTATATTTATCATAACGTAAATATGAATCGAGAAATCGGCCTGAATGATTCTTTAAGTGTAGAAGGCTGTACTAAGGAATGTTTCTGGATGTTTGTTAATTTTTTTAATTTATCTTCTCTTTTAAGCATAGGTTTAAAATAAAACACTGTCATTATCATCTCACAAAGTCTCACCTTGTTGCCAGAGAAACCGACAAACTCCAGCAGCTTGAGCATCCGAGTGGGCAACATGGAAATCATCTGCAGGAAGCACACAAAATAGCAGGGGTTCCCATCACGTTTGGCTTCTCTTTCTTTGGATTCAAACTTTTTGGTTATTTTTACATATTTTGCTTTTAGCTGCTACTTACTAAGTTAAAGGCTCCAACTCCCAGTTTAACACCCCCCTCAAAGTGTCTGTGGTTGTCACCCTTAGTGTATCCAGATGACTGGAGGATAGTGTGAAGCTCTCTGTGAGGTGAAGAAGCGCCGTGACACAAAAAGAGGAAAATATGGCTTAAAAAAAGTCGATTTAGAAGGAAAAAGTCAGATTAAAGATGACGGATTCTCACTTGTATGCCTGGTAGCTGTTCCTCACTTTGATTCCCCCTTTGATGAAACTGATCATGTTTTCATCCTGAGTGGAATGTAAAAAAACAAGGAATGAGCCCATGAACTGAAGGAGGCAGAAATGTGAAGGTTGGAAACACTGACCTGAAGGAAAGTGAGTGCTGCCCTCTGCAGGAGGCACTCGGCGTAGCACACCTCAGCGTGGAGTTCCTCTGTGAGCAGAATGCAATCGTCATCTTTAGTGATGACTCAGCAGAAAAAGGCTGCACATGCACACTATATCGATCACTTTTCAACAAAAGCACATTTTGATTTCAGTGTCAGGACTTTACAGACCTTCAGTGAAGTTTCTGTTGAACGTGGACTTCTTCCTGAACCTTCAGAGGACAGAAAAACATTTTAGAAAAGATACAGCCTTGCTCAGCCCTTCATTTCCGCTCTCACAGTGTTTTTTTTCTAGAAACTCTGCGACTGAGCTTAATTCTGTTGAAGACAGGATGCTGAGCTGTGAGCTGAAGCTTCCACAAAACCAGCTGCTGACCAGGTTTGAAATTTCCCATCAGCCCTCGCAGCTGTCAAAGAACGCTGCAGCTCTGACCTCAATCTAAAAAGAGTGAGCTGATGGGAGACTTTCTGCGATTACAGGTCAAACCGAGCAAAGGCGAGCAGTCAGGGGAGGCAGATGACGAAATGTCTCATCCGTCATCATCCTTGCCTGCCATTAAAAGAGGAATCATAATAACAAAATAAACCACTTATCTGTCCTACAAATGCAATTTATATGTATGATTCTAATCATTTTAAGGATTTTTATGCTCAAAACTGCGCATTTTCTGTTCAATTACAGCTATTTTAGAGTAAAATGTTTTCTAAATGTTTTAATATATTGTAAATATATATCCTTGTTCACCAGTTAGTGTATTTCAGGTACGTATATTACTTTTTTAGTGGTCTGACAAAGCTAGAGGTGAGCAATAGCTCTCCCACAACTCTAGAGGGCGCATGTGAGCTCATGTTTGTTCTTTGTTGGTTGTTAATAAAGTTCAAAATAGGTTAATTGTTTTATGATTTCCAAAAAAAAGTTCTTCTCATATTTATCTTCTTATACACAAACGTGTTGACACTTTGTCTGAATATTGAATTGTCGATAAAGATTTAAGGCATAGACTACAAAAATGGCGGATGTGGGTTTTGAATCCCATACGGGCTAAATGGCAGTTTTTATGTAGAGCCCAAAACTTAAAAACTTTCCTAGCAACACATGAACTCAAGAGTGTTGAACTTGAAACGTGCACATACATGCATTTACAAAAGTTTTCATTGGACGTGTGTTGGCAACGCCGGTTGCAAGTGGTCATTTGATCGAAACGGGAAGACCAAAGCTGGAGCTTTAAAGCTTAAGATTTCAAAACACTTCTAAAACTAAAGGGAGGACTTTACGTCAGAGATATATGTCCAGAAGGAGAGGCGTACCTTTAGCAAAAAGCAGTACACATTTATTTTATTAAGTATACTAGAGTGTAGAAACAAGTGTAGTATAGACCAGGTGTGGGCAAACTACGGTCCGTTAGACTAAATAATCATTTCACTGTATTTCTCTTCAGAACAAAAACCACTTTTGAACACTTTTTAAATAAAACAATTAGGGCCAGGAATCGAGTAAAAAACATTAATTAATCGCAAACCTGGAAAAAAATTAATCGCGATTAATCGCTAAAATTTGTCTCAGTATTTGCTGACCACTTCTTATCTGCAAGTACAACAGAAAATCACACATGAAACTCAAATTTAGAACATTTTTAATTACTGCTGTCAATCAATTACAAAAAAAAAAACATCTGATTAATTGCACTTTAGTGTTGGGATTAATCAGGATTAATCACAATGGTTTACCAGGTAAAATTTAAGTACAATATCTAAGTGGACCACATAGTCCGCTTTTTGTGAAAAAGTGATCTAAACCACAAAGATAGCAAGAAAAAAGTACTAAAAACCGAATGAATATTTATTTCTTTTGTACGTGGTCATGGTATAAGTGGGATAATACCCAATTAAAGAATGTCGTTGAAGCCTGAACCGCAGAGTTAAATCAAAGGACTGTTAATTAATATATATTAACGCATTAATTAAATTTGCTTAATATTCACAGACCTAAAAAAAAAAAAAAAATCAAAAATGGTCTGTTTAAACCATTTTCAAGTATATTTTCATCCAGATTCCACATTATTTGTTTGTAGATTACCAAAACACACTGTCCTTGTGTCAAATTTTTAAACCCTTTGAGGCCCACGAGTACAACAGTTTGCCCACACTTAGTATAGACCATGAAGTATACTAACAGAGTACTTCTTCAAAATAAATTGGAACATTTTCGGTTTACAATATATACATAGTAAATAAAAAGGAAGTTTAAGTACAATAACTCACTTTTATTACAAACTAATTATACTTGTAGTACACTTAAAGACCCACTCTAATAAAAATTGTGATTTTAACAAGAATTTATCTCATAATGGAGAAAATATATAACATATTTTAAGATTAAAACTGTATTTTTTAGGATTTTGTTTATTCAAATTGTGTTGAATCAGGAGCAGGATGCTTGGAAAAAGCTCAGGTTTGTGATTTAGTAACTCCAAATAGGACCAAAGTCTCCCTTCTCCGCTCCAATTCGAAAGCATCCACTTGCAGACAAATAGATTCATTAACGTCTTCGTTTTCCCCGTCTGAGCTGGAATCTGGATCAAAACTGTACGGATGGATAGCTCCGATATCGCACACTGTTTTTATTTTGCTATGCTAATGCTAGCTTGGGCTTGTGAGGGGCTATTTAGCTAGCGGAAGAGACTGTAAACAAAGGGTTTATGGGAAATTAGCACATCTAACTTCAGTGCTAACTTCAGATAAGCACGTCTGATGAGCTCCCGCCACTCTGCAGAAAATATGTTTTTTAAAAAATTGCATAATAATAATTAAAAGACGACTCTGCATAATTTTACAATAGAAACAAATAGTGGTGGAGTGTGACTTTAAGACTTTTGCTACTTTAACCGTACGTCACTGAAATGGTTCCACAATTCTGCTGATTTCTATCTAATTGTTGCACAAATATTGAGATTTTTCTGCATAATTTTCACTTCTGCTGAGGAACTACTCGCCGTTTATTTACAAAGCATGAGGTGGTATTTAACCGTGATGTTGAGGGGGAGTCTCACCGCTGACAGATGGTCTGCGCCTCCTTCATGGTGCTGCCCGCAGCCAGAATGTGCTGGGGGTCAAATGTCATCATGGCCTGCATTTGCTGGATGGTGGCGTAGGTTAGAGCGTGGTACATGCTGTCTTTCGTCCTGGCGAGGAAAAGAAAGTGCAATCTCCATTTTAACACCGAACAGCTGCAGCCCGGCACCTGAAAACATTTATTTATATCTGCGGCAGCTGCGCCGCCACATCACACCCTCTGCTTAAATTGTTTCCCTAATGGCTTTTATGGGGCGTTTGCGTAACATGAATTTCAGCAGCAGAGACGCACGTTAAACGAGTTTCCAATGTTTTTTAAGCCGCAGTGATGCTGTGTTTTCATGTGGGAATAAAAAGAGCTTAGTGTGTTGTGTTCAGATACAGGTAGGTGTGTGTAGGAATGTTGTCGGTCTGCTTCTGCGACCTTTCACTGCTGTTCACCACAAACCAACACATGTGGCCCCGGAGAGCGATCCGTCAGCTGTGACAGCCGTCTCTCATTCTTACCTACATTTGGATTAAATGAGTTTCAGGTCACTGAAAAAGCGTCTGCATCAATGGTTAACTCTCCTTATTACATAATATATTATATAATATTACTATGTTATTTTGTAGATTTTTCAATTTCTCCTAATTGGTCTAAAAACATGTATTTCATGAATACTTAGTAGGTATAAAAATGAATATCCATAATAGGTGTTTTAATGTTTTTATTTGGTTCTTTATTTGATTCAATTTGATAGGAATTACTGTATTTCAAAGTTTTTTTGTTTTTTTAAATATACTTTCAGTTGAATATGTTTGTGTGGCTTTTAATCAAGGGGAAAAGTGTACATTGGCTCAAAAAAGGTTGTAAAACATTAATATATTATATTATTTAAAAAAAAATAAAATTAAATTAACCCCACCAAGATGAGACAGAGCATTATATTCCACCTGTATATCCGCTAGCTAACATTTATGACTTCTTTAATTAAAAAAAAACACACAATTTGTTTATCAAGTTAAGAACATTTCTTAGATAATAACATTGAGAGAAGAACAATTACACTGTAGAAACAGGAAATAAATCAAAAGCTTAAATAAAATAAGAAAATAAATCTGCCAGCAAGGTAAGAAAAATGGTCTTACTATGAATTCTTATTTTAAGAAATAAATCTAGTCACTTGGATTGTTTTTTAAATAAAGATTACACACAAAAAAAACGTTTTTAAAGCTTATTTTTCTTCCAAAACAGAAAACAAGACAAATTTGCTTGAAACAAGAGTCGTTTTTGAGGTGTAAAACGTAAAATTGATTAAAATAATTTGAAAAAAATAATAATCTTGCATCTATAAAGGAAACAAAAATCCTGCATAACAAGAATAGCAACCGTGAAGAAGCGACAACAGGCGGTCAGACGAGGTGGAGGAACAGGCTGAGTGACTACAGCGAGTCTGCCGCAGGTTTGTCAGACCGGCTTAAGTAAAAATAACAAAGTGGAGCAGCAAAACTATTTGAGACGGAGCTGTGATGCGAGTTCAGCTGTTAGCAGCATCGTCTCCAAAGTCCCATTGAAGCCTTTTTCAGACTTTCCTCATAGTGTGATGGCAAAGAGGAGCAGCAACACAATCCCTTTAGAAACGCAGGCACGCCTTTGTCGTGTAATTCAAAAGAGGAGCGTCAATAATTACTAGAAAATGAACGCATTAGTTGTTACACGTCTGCATACCAGAAGGATCTTGATGTTGGAAGTTAGTTTAGCACAGGGGTCGGCAACCCTTAAAAGTAAAAGAGCCATTTGGGCTCATTTTCCACTGTTCAAAACCTTTAAGGAGACGCATGGACAAACTTTAGCCTTAAAGAAAATTAGCATTCATGACATCATTGTTTTTTTTTTGTTTTTAGTAAATGTGAATTATGTGAAGTATTTTTGGCATGAACAAAAGCAAAAATATAAAAAGAAACTATCACGTCGCAAAATTTGATTTTTTTGTTTTTACCTTTCACTTTAGTTGAGGGCAAATTAGCAAAAAAATAGCTTGTTGGTTAATTACTAGCTGAACTCCAAATTAGCAAAAAAAATCCTCAGTAAATGAAATCAGCCAAAAATGTTAGCATGTTGCTAAAAAAAAAAGCTAAACTCTAAATTAGCCTAAAAATACCAGTAGATAACAAAATAGTAAAAAATGTTAGCCTATTGCTAAAGTATTGGCTAAACTTCAAATTAGCATAAAAAACTCATTAGAGGCCAAATAAGCACAAAAAAATGCTAACTCTTTGCTCAATTACTAGCTTAACTCCAAAATAGCCTTAAATTCCTTAGTAAACTAAATGAGTCAAAAACATTAGCATGTTGCTAAAATAGAAGCTAAACTCTAAATTAGCCTAAAAACACCAGTAGATAACAAAATAGTAAAAAAAATGTCAGCCTATTGCTAAAGTATTGGCTAAACTTCAAATTAGCATTAAAAAACTCATTAGAGGCCAAATAAGCACACAAAAAATGCTAACTCGTTGCTCAATTACTAGCTTAACTCCAAAATAGCCTTAAATTCCTTAGTAAACTAAATGAGTCAAAAATGTTAGCATGTTGCTAAAATAGAAGCTAAACTCTAATTTATCCCAAAAAACTTGAGTAGAAAATAAATTAGCAGAAAACATAAGCATTTTGCTTAAATATTAGCTAAACTCCAAATAAGCATAAAATTAATCACTAAACTAAATTAGTCAAAAACATTAGCATGTTGCTAAAATAGAAGCTAGACTCTAAATTAGCCTAAAAATCCCAGTAGACAACAAGCTAGCAAAAAACGTTACCATCTTGCTAAAACAGAAGCTAAACTCTAATTTTTTTGAAAATTACTTTTATTTATTTTTTCTTCACCCAGAGAGCCACCATGGAGAGATAGAAGAGCCACATGTGGCTCCGGAGCCGCAGGTTGCAGACCCCTGGTTTAGCATCAAAGTGACATGAAATTAAATGTTTTTGCAACAACAAAAAGCCAAAAAAATATTATTTCATTTCAAAGGAAAATCCCTTCCCATATCATGGTCCTTTTGCTGCCGTGCTCGAGTGTTTACCCTGACTCATGTTGGTGATGGATCTCCGGAGCGTTTCTGTAGCGTTCAAAGGTCTTTAGCTATAAATGAACCGCGTAATATATTTGTTTACTTTTCATTCTTTACTGCGTCCACACCCCGGACTGAAGCCGTTCAGAAACCCACACAGGGTCGCTGACCGCATGCAAACTCCACACAGAAAAAACACAACCGACAGGAACCAAAAACCTCTGAGAGAAAAGGTGTCAGTTATGACTGTAACGCCAGTCTGACAGCAGAAACACTTTCAGACAGCTGCATCCTCAGACGTTCAGGTTGGTTTGTTTGTGAGGAAGATGAGCGACTGAGGTGGAAATATTCGGCTTCTGTCTCGACAGGTTTGCATTTGCATCGCTGAAGGGGATTAAAATCAGCTCTCTGTAAGAAGTAGTGTTCATGCAGAAAAGAAGATTCTTTTCTACAATTCTTGATATTCTTGAAAAGCAGAAACTAAGAGTCAACAAACGATGGACTCCAAAAAACAACCTCAGGGGGTCAGGAAATCCCCATGACCACTAATGACTTTAAAATTGACTAAAGACTTCGAACCAAATCTTAAAATAGTAAAAAGAGACACTTGTTTTTTTTAAAAAAAATAAATCTTAGTTTAAAAAAATATATCTTAGTGACTAGAATCTTTTTCTTGAATTAAATCCATTACCCCATGGCAAAATTTTTGACTAATCTTTTTAATTTATATCTTTTTTTTACTTATTCTATGGGGATTATTTCTGTAGTGTGGAATAAAACTATTTTAAATAAATTGGGTTTTATTAATTTCTTTGAAACTTCCTTTACAATCCTGCCATCGCAAAAAAAGTGCAAATAAAAAGAAAAGCTGCAACTAAGACACACTGCTATAGATAAAATAAGACGTGTCTCTTTTCTTTGTAGCTTCTCTTTTTATTTGTAGATTTTATTTTTTGTTTGCACACTTATTTTGCAATTTATTCTTTAATTCAGACACTTGTGTGTTTAGAACCCATTTTTAGACTCAGGCTACAGATATATTTTTTAACAGATTCATAATTATTGAATAAGAAAAATACAAATCAGATTTTTTTTTTTTATTATCCTAAATCAAATTATTTTTGCTTTTATTTTGACTTTTTTCATCCTAAATGTTTTTGCCACTTCTTTTTCAAAGAAGTTTAAAAAATCCTTTAAGGGTTTTAATTTAGCAAGCAGGTTTATTTAGGTCATATATGTCAGTTTTGCCCTGCGACAGACTGGCGACCTGTCCAGGGTGTACCCCGCCTTCGCCCTTCAGTAGCCGGGATAGGCTCCGGCACCCCCGCGACCCCGAAAGGGACACAGCGGTCAAGAAGATGGATGGATGGATGGATGTCAGTTTTCGAAGATAAAAGCCTGACAAAAGGGAACTTTAAAGATATTTTAATCGCTCATGAAGCTCAACAGGCGGATTTAATGTGATGTTCACCATCTGTTCTGCAGAACTCCTGCAGGGATGATCGGCTGTTTCCAGGCGCGAGCAGCTTCACATTCAAACAAATCAGATGCACATCAGGTTTTTTAGCTCCAATCCTCACCTGCATCGGAGGCGGGCCTGCGCCTCCTCAAAGTCATTTCTCAGGAACTGATCCAGAGCCGCCATGCAGTCCTCCAGAGCGAGCGACAGGTCGGACCGCGAGCACCTGCCGGAGCAAAGGGAGGAACCGTTGGAAAATGGAGATGGGTTACTTGTTTACACACTGAAAAAAGGAAATAACTGTTATCTTTGAGCTCAAAATCTAAGATTTTAAGTGTAATTTCATAATGACATCAGATGTTTTGGTTTTTATTGTGGGAACAATCAAAACACAGACACACTTTCTTTAGGGTCCATTAAGAAAATGACTGCCGCTGCAGCATGACCAAACTGAAACCGTAAATCAAAGATCATCCCAGAGTTGAAGCGTCGGATCTGCCGACCTTTGGGCTTTCATCCAATCAGCACGAGCGGGAAACGACTGGAGATGCCATCAAAGCTGCAGCTTTCCGTCTGTGTTCTCGGCGGGACACAGCAGCTCTCTCAGCATCGCGCTCTTCTGGCTAATGACATGCGGGTGACTGCCGGCTTCGCCATATGACTCGCAGCAAATTGAGCTTCACAATAACAGCACAGAAACAACTGCTTTGAGCTGTCCGCACAAATGTGTGACAATTGTCTCCAGCAGAACGGGACGTGTGAGGGATTTTCCTGTTTTGAATCCTCGAAACTGGATTATCAGCTGAGAATGAGAGTTTTGATTAACTGTAAAAACAAATATTTTAAAAACACAAAGAGTAAATAATTAGCTCCTACATTCAGCTATATTATTAACAATGAATTAAACTTTCAGTTTGATCCAAAAGGAAATAAAACAAAAAGCAAACTAGCTACAGAGCCCCTAAAGCGACATCAAAATAAAAAATTAAAGTAAAGAACAATTAAAAAAAAAATCTAAATTAAAAAAATTTTGGTTATTAACTGCCGCACACCAGATAGTAACCCGATTGGATTTTTTTTACTTCAACTTTAGAATTTTTTTTTCCAGTTACTATCTGGTGTGCAGGAGTTACTATCTAGCACGCACCAGATAGTAACCAGATTTTTTTTTAACTTACATTTTAAGATTTTTTTTTCAGTTACTACCTGGTGCGCACCAGATAGTATCCCTAAATAAATAAATAAATATATATATATATAT
>NC_050515.1:6255779-6290856 GCF_002922805.2 Oryzias melastigma
TTTTTTTTTTTAGTTACTATCTGGTGCACATGAGTCACTATCTAGCGCGCACCAGATAGTAACCACAAATTTTTTTACTTGAATTTTAAGATTTTTCTTTCCAGTTACTATCTGGTGTGCACCACATAGTAACTGGAAAGAAAAAATTTACTCCTATTTTTAGAATTTTTCTTTTCAGTTACCATCTGGCACACACCAGATAGTAACCCCCCAAATTTTTTTATCTTTTTACTTCAACTTTGAATATTTTTGTTACTATCTGGTGCACATGAGCTGCTATCTAGAGCACACTGGATAGTAACTAGAATTTTTTTTTAACTTAATTTTTTAGATTTTTTTTTCCAGTTACTATCTGGTGCGCACCAGATAGTAACTGTAAAAAAATTTTTTTTACTCCAATTTTTAGAATTGTCTTTTCAGTTACTATCTGGTGCGCACAAGTTACTATCTGATGTCCATGGGTTACTTTCTGGCACACACCAGATAGTAACCATATTTTTTAACAAAAATTTTAAGAGTTTTAATGTAAAAAAAATTTAAATAAATTTTAGAAAAACATTTTTTTTCTTCATTTTTTATATATTTTTTTCAGTTACTATCAAGTGAGCACCAGATAGGAACCAGAAAAAAACATCTTTAACTTAAATCTTTAGAATTTTTGTTTTTCGGTTACTGTCTGGTGTGCATGAGTACTATCTGGTGTGCACTAGCTAAAAACCAGAATTTTCGTTTTATTACATATATATATATATATATATATATATATATATATATATATATATATATATATATATATTTACTTTGCTGTCGCTTTCGGGGCTCTGTAACAAACGGTAAGGGCAGTATTAGCTTTAGTTTCAGAAATAACTCAGTAGAAGTAAATCTGGTTTCATGCTGACGAGCCAAACAAGTTCAACCTGATGATTGTCCACTCTGTGTGGTTTCTCCTGCTTGTTTTCATGCAAAAGTCCTTTGAAAAATTAGGATATTAATATATCTGTTCAATTTTTGCATCAACAGAGCATGTCTAAATGGAATTGGTGTGCAGAAAAGGTTCTTGTAAAGTGTTTCTGACATTTTTATTCAGATTTCAGAACATTTTTTACCAGTTTTCTTCCATTTTTAAAAAACTTATTAAGAATTCATTTGTTTCAGTCAATTTTCAGCAAATTCTGATCTGATTTTTATTTATTATTTACACTGTTTCAAGTTTGTAATCTACCTTTCAGCCAACGGAGTAACTTTATTAGGATGTTGCAGTTGACTAAAACCAGCTAACAACTTAATAGTATTGGAAAAACAAGGTTTTGAAGTCTTTCTATTTCTTTAAACTGAGTTTCCTTTACTGTATTTTGTTGTTTACTGGGCTGATTTGGTAATAGGTGTGAAAAATATGTTAAATTTGCTAAGAAAAATCTATTTTTGTCTTTAAAATATGAAAAAACTGTTTTAAGGATAAATACAAATGTTTGCTTGATTTGCTTTTAATGTTTTCCCTTTAAAATAAGATTAAATGAGACAAAACAACATATTCCGTTTATAAATTGTAAATTATGAAGTAAAACTGTGTATTTAAATGTTTTAAGTGCACAAAACTGATACAAACAATTCAGAAAAATTAAGAACAATCGATTACTAAAAGATCAGTAATTATAAATCCAAAAAAGTTGGAGTGGTTAGAGTCCGATAATAACCATAATTTGTCTTAAGTTTTCTGCTTGCAGCTGTTCTGACGGTTTGAATTGATGGAGAAACCTCATCAGTCAACCAACAGTGACCACTGTGCTGCCAAAGTTCATGAGAAAACAAACAATCAATGTCTTTATCCGTTCGGAAAACTGGATGATCGGGGAAAACAAGCTGGGGGACCTTCAGCATGGCTGGGGGGGCCGAGGATCCTGAAGCCTGTAACAAAGGCGAAGCCCAGCAGAGCCTGTTGCATTCAGGATGAGCAGCATGCCACGCATTGTCCGAATAATTTAATAAGAGCTCCAAGTCAGCAATTCTGGAGCAATTCAAGAGAGCAAGTTCCACAATGACGATCCTTATCGGGCGAGAGCGTATCAATCCCAACGAACCGGCGAGTAATCAAGCGTTCATTCCGACGGGAGGGATGGAGAAGTGACAAAGCAAACAGAAAGCCAACAAGTTTTTCTGCATGCCACCAAACGTCACGCACAAAGTCCCTCTCATGTGATGCAGCAGAAAAAGAGGCGAAGGCGTCATGCAGCCGCGAAAGGCAGCGGGAAGCTTACCCGTTTGGAAGAGCCGCTTCCTCTCCTGACATTTTCATCTGGCAAAGCGTGAAAGAAAGAAAGAAGACAGAGGAGAACTGCAGGAGTGAGCCTCAGCCGTCAGCAGCAGTGCAGCGTAATGATCTGCGTCTCCTGTCGCTGCAGACAGGAGGGAGGAGGCAGAAACAGAGGAGGGAGGAGGAAGAATGAATGAGAGGGAGGAGGGAGCAGCTCCTAATGAGATCGGGATGACTATCACACATGTGGGAGTCCACACAGTGCTGACACACACACAGCAGGTCCCACCTCCTGATCATCACGCACTGCAGTCTCCACCACGATTGGCTGAGAGGAAAACAGGGCGGCGGCCAACATGTACATGATTTCACAGCCTGGGACTTTTATATAAGATGGGAAACTCCAAAAAACGAATGTTAAGTCACGGAGAGACTGGAATGAGGGATCTGTGATAGTAAAGGGAGCAACAAGGAGGAGCAGGACTCAAACTGGACCCAAACTCTGCATCCATAACAATCCCAGAAATAATAAAATCAGAGCTTCAGCTTCAAGTTTCTGCTCAACACATGAATGACACATTTCAGTCTGAGCCTCCTTTCCATGCGTAAGAACGACAGGAAAAACACCAGGACCGTGATTCATCGCTGCAATCACATTAACTCAAACACGAGGTCAAGAGGAAGAGAAATGGAGGACGCGTCACTTGGTGAGGAAGAGTCACTTCCTCTCTGGCTTCAAGTCACATCTGCTGACCACATCCAGGCTTTTTTAGAGCAGCGTCTATGATCCAACTGAGGTGAGGGAGATGCGTCAGCTTAACAGAAATCAATAAAGTTTTATTCAAACATTGTCAGAAACCCAAGGCTTTCCTTTTCTTCAACTCTGCATGATGAAAACTGAATTTAACTGAGCAGAAAAAAAGAGTGTTGGTATGACGGAGTATCAGGGCCACCATCAAAGAGAACAAATAAGGAAACAAATAAATAAACATGTAAATAAATGAATAACTCTCCACAGAGCTAGAATGGATCTGCCAAAGATACTATCATATATATGGATACAGTTTACTCTAAAAAGGTTAAGAATGACATGACATAGGCCAGGAGTCAGCAACCTTCAGCTCTGAAAGAGCCACAAAATGATCCTTCAGCCTTTAAAAAAATAAAACACTCATTTGTATATATGCTATTGTTACTATTACGACAAACATAAATGAACTGTTATTCATAAAACATACTCATTAAAAGACAATAGCCATTTAAAAAAAAAAAACTTTTGACAGTTCATGTGAGTTCCTTTCAAAATAAAACACACCCGGCCACATATGATCATCTGTAGCAGTAGTATGTGTAATATCAGCAGTAGTTAAATTAAAAATAAGTGATTTTACTGTTGTTCATTCATCAAATGGAAGTCTAACAAAGCAAAATGAAATCTGAGCTAATTAATTAAGCGCTTGTTGACTGCCATTGATATTCTGTAGTACAAAGAACACAAAAATGTGTCAAAACGTAGTTTGACTTGTGATACATACTGACCTTCAACGGTTTGTAAATGGTTGAGTCACAGTTGTTAACTTTTTTTCCCCTTTACTACTTTCTCACTTCTTACTTTATAATTACTTTTCAAAATTTAGAAATTTTTTTCTTTTAATAAAAGAGCCACATGTGGCTCCAGAAACGCGGTTGCAGACCTCTGACATAGGCATTAAAATTCTCTGAAAATTTTGACTTTTTTCTTATAATTTTGATTTTTTTCTCATAATTTTATAACTTAATTCTTATAGAATTTCAGACTTTGTTCTCATAATTTTTAAACTTTTTTCTTATAATATTTACAACTTTTCTCATAATTTTGAGAGTTTTTTTCTGATGATTTGGGGATTTTTTGCTTTATCTTAATTTAGTCACTTTTGACTGTAATTTTTGGACTTTTTTTCTCCTACATTTTTTGTCAGATTTTAGAGTTCTCATAAGTTCCCAATTTTTTTCTTGTAAAATTTCAAATTTCCTATTCCTCTTAATTTTGAGTTTTTTCCACATAATTTTGCAATTTTTTTCTCATAACTTTATTACTTTAATCTAGTAAAATGTATACTTTTTTCTCATTAATTAAATAACTTAATTCTTGAAAAAAGTCTGAATTTTTTCTTATAATTTTATAACTTCATTCTTCTCATAGTATTACAACTTTATTCTCACAAATGTAATTATTTATTTTGGTAAGCTTAATACTCCATTGTAAGTTAGTGAGTAAAATGTATAAATAAAAACAAAGGAAAATTGATTTATGTCAAGAAAAACAAAAATAAACTGATTATTTCTTTAACAGACTAAAATGTTTTTCCATTTCTCCTTTATTTGTGTTTGTATCTGTGTATAATATTATAAAGTGATTATCTTATTATTTTATTGCATGTGTGATGAATTGTGTTTTGGTTTGTTTTGTACTTTGTACACCACCTTGAGCTGTCGATTTACATGAAAGATGCTTTAAAAATAAAATTAATTTGAAATTTTACAAAACTTAAAAGAGATAACATCAAACTAGCAGCTGGACAGCAGTAATATTCAGTTGTGAATCACAGATTTGGACTTGAAGGTCCAGTGGAGCTCAAGATAAACCAAAAGAGAAGAAAACCTGGACAGTGGAGTCTGCAGCAGCAGCACTGAGGAGCAGCCATTCCGTAATCCAGGATGGAGTTTGGAATTTTCCTCCTTCCGTTAACAGACATTTGATTTGACGTTTAGAGCTCCTTCATGCAAAGCTTTGCGATATAATTTTATGACTTTAGCAGCTGTCTGTAGGAGGCGCCACAGTGACTTATCCAACCCTTTCTTCGACATTTTCCTCCTTCTCTACATCCATGAACCTCCTCTTTGGTCTTCCTTTAGGCTACTTTCCTGGTAGCTCAGGTAACATCATCACTGGTCCTCCTCTCAATCTGCTTCCATCTCCAAAACATTTCCCGTGGTCTGTTCTTCTAATGGATTCATTCCTGATCCATCCTCCCAAAGAGAACCTCAGCATCTTCATCTCTGCTGCCTCCAGCTCCGCCTCCTCTTTCTGTCTCATCACCTTTCTTTTCATCAACCTGAAACTTTCGTCCAACATTTTCAATAAAATTCAAAGAAAACACCAGTTAAAAACAACATTTCTGTGTTTAATAATTCTGCAATTACTCCAGTTTAATGACGATATAAAAAGGCTGTGATCTTTTCTGTTCTTCTACTGAAACATCGTCAAACCAAATTCAGCATCTGTGCTTCTCGTTCTGTGCATGAAGCCAAACTGTTGCTCTCAAATGTTCACTTCTGACCTCATTCTGGCTTCCTCCACTCTGTCCCATCACTTCATTGTGACTCATCTTCTCTATTCCTCTATAGTTTCTACAAATCTGCACGTCTCCCTTCTTCTTTAGGAACCAGAAAACGTCTTCTTCTCCTTCATTCTCTCTAAGATCTTGTTAAGCAGTCCAGTCAGAAACTCTTCTCCCTTCCCGTAAGCTCTTCATAGCTCCACAGGTTTGTCAGGACAAACTGCATTTCCACTCTTCATCCTGTTCCTCACTGATCTTTCTGCTCCACATCTCCTCCTCTGTGATCTCCAACATGCTCCTCATTGGTTGAGACAAGATTATAAAATGATTATAGACGCCTGTAAAAGTGTGATCATTGAAAGATTCACACGAAACAAATAAAAATGAAAGGAAATGTATCTAAAACATCTTTTAACTGAAAAATATTTAAAATATTAATGCATCTTTTACCATCTTTTCACCTAAACTCATGATTTGGACTAAAATACATCAATAAAAGGTAAATATTTAAAAAATATTTCAGTGCTTCCTCTCACCCATTTGAAGGACTCGTCGGATCTGGAGAACCTTCGTTGTCCTGAAGCTGTAAACTGAAATTCAAAAAAGCAATGAAAAAAAAAAAACAACTAAAAAGGGTTATCTCGGTGATCAAATCCTGTTCAGAGCGAGGCTTTTGTTCGAGGACACTCCCGGGCCGATTCTTTTGTCGCTTTTTGGATTTATGGAGTTTGAGAAATAGTGACTTTGGTGAAAGTTAATTAAAAAAAGACTGACATGTAAGCAATCTACGGTCTGATTGGATGATAATCGCTAAAGAATGTGGATGCACCACATGTCTGACGGGAAAACTTTCATTTTAAGAAATTACTTACTTGAAGTCTGTGATAATTGGATCCATGTTTGGACTGTTTACGACTGACAACCTGCAAAAACAAAAACATGTATATATATTTTAGATTCAGTGATTCCACCTTTACCTGTAAATCTGTCATTGCTTAACTTTCTTTGCATCTTTTCTTTTATTTCCTTTTGTGACGCCACTTATTGTTCTGACTGTAAGAAAATATGAGTGTAAGGACAATGTGAACATACCGGCTCGGGGAGTCCACATCATCTGGGACGTCTTGTGCCTGCGTGGCACCCCTGTAAGGAGGTCAAAGAAAATTAAAAATTAAAAAAAAGAAAAAGAAAAACAGAATAAGAAAAAAACGCATTAAAACAAATATTGGAACATTAAAAAAATAATTTAAATCACTTTGACTTAATCTTTTGAAAATCATTAAGCAAAATATAATTAAATTTCAGAAAATGTAGATTATAATTTAAAAATACCCCAGATTCTGGTTTAATTAAGGTGGTATTACAGTAGAATGTGTGACCCACAGCTAAAATGAGCATTTAGACATAAAAGTGTCATTTATAGACATTATGATCACATGAACATCATGGTTCTTCCCAACCGCAGAGCGACAGTAATGCTGCCCAACGAGCTGCTGACTGCTTCAAACGCAGAGCTAATTGAAGCGTTGACAGATATCAGAGCCAAAGGCAGTTCTTTCTGCTTCACGGAAATCAGAGCCGTTTTCGATGTGAGGTTCTTCTGGAAGTACGCGCGTGGAAACGGCTCGCGCTCCGTACACATCCGCCTGGCTGCTATCTTATCAGTGGTGTCATAAAGATAAAGCGGCGGGCGAAAACTCTCGTGACTACTGTAAAGTCGAGTAAAATCCATGTTTTGACTTTGAAGCTGAAAATTACCGACAGTTCCTGAACGGCACTCACTTTTTCCCGTCATCCTTCTTCACCGTTCGTCTCCATTTGTTGATAAAACTCATGCCACAGGTCTGGGGTCCGGTGAGACAGCGGTGGAGCGGGGATCAGCAACGGGCATGAAGAGGCTCACACCGGGGAACGCGAGAGGACCGGCGCGCGCACGTAAATCCTTCACGGACGCTGACGGGAGAGCTGCCGCGGTGTCTTCCGTCTTCCGGGCGGGGCGAGAAGAAAGGTGTGTGACCTCCATCAGCATAATGATGGATTCCCCTCACACCGGAGCCGCACCGGCGGCCTCCTGGTCCTAAAGCCCGACGGATTAAAGCGCTGCTGTCAAAATATACAATTTTACTGTTTTTTAAATTAAATTTATTTGTAAAATAAATACAATTAGTAATAAAATAAAAAAACATAGATTTTTTTTAAAAAAAGAGCAGCTGTATGTCCTGTAAAATGTAAATGCAAAATAAAAATGTGTTTAAATCAAAAGAAACCATGTAAACAAGGCATTTTTAAATATTATTTTTTCTAAAAATGTTGGCTCTTTGTAATCATTTCAATAGGCCACACATTTTGAAAGACACCTTTTAACACATATAGCACTTTAAACACATAGAAAACATTTATACGGAGCCCCTATAGTGTCATCAAGGGAAAAAAAATGAAGAAAAAACTTTTTTTGTTTATTTGTATCTACCAGGTAGTCATTGAAAAAAAAATCTAAAAATTGAATTTAAAAAAATGTTTTCAAAAAATTGAAGTAACTTTTTTTTTTTTTTCTGGTTACTAATGAGAGCGCACCAGTTGCTATCTGGTGAGCACCTGTTAGAACCAAATTTTTTTAAAACTTAAAAATGTTTTTGTACTTCACATATTTTTACTTCAAGGTCCCTTTAGGGGCTCCGTAAATTTAAATTGAAACAGCAAAAAATAGAATAAAATAAAATTGTTTTAGCAAGATATTTTTAATTGAAAACTTAGTGAAGTGAAATAAAGCATAATGTGAAGAAACTGAATACTTGACTATAATTGAATGGTTTGTTTCAAGCAATTTTCAGCAATTAAAACAACGAAAAAATACCATAAAAATAAATACACGGATATCAACTCTTTTTATACCACCTCTATTTTCTTTTTTCTTTTAAATAATTGTCATAATCACCTGGATTCAGTAAAACTGCTGCAGAAACAGATAACTATGGCGATAATGACTGAGGTGTTGGAAATTATAAGGTTTTTAACGGGTGCATTTGAGGTGGAATTTAAGAAAAATATAACACAACTTGTTTTAAGAAACAAGTGTTTCTTAAAAAATCTGAAGTATTCAGTGGAGAATCATTGGAGAAGTAAATAAAAAATAGCTTTGATAAATGTAAACAATAATAGGAGATGCTTAACACATTTCTTTTGATTGTAATAACTTTTTTATTGGAAGCCAAAACAGAAATAAAATAAGTTTTTGGTCTATTTTGCCAAACTTTTCCTTCAAATTCATTTGAGGAACAATATCTGTTTACTTTTCTTTAGTCTTCTAAGAGTTTCTCAACCATAAAGACACAAAAAACACTTTATCTTTTTATTCCATCTCTTTGTGTGACAGAATAAACATGTGGGCGTGTCCTCCACTTGACCAGGTGTCTGAAAGCTTCCATCCAGGTGAGGAAGTGATTTTTAGCAGGTTTCTCTGAGCTTATAAGAACGAGGAAAAGCACAATTACTAAAAAACAATTAAACATATGTATTGAGATTTGATTTTTACATTTAAGGCAAAATAGTAAGATTAAACTGTTATGAAAATTATACTTTTAATGATTTTGCTGAGTGGGAGCTGTCTGATACTACTCATTAATATAAGATTAATAGGTGAATAATATTATTAAAAACATAAATTCTACTTAGACACATTTCTGACTTAATTAATCAAAGGAGCAATGTTTTTTTAAACAAAATGTTCCAATGATAGCTTAAATTTGAGCATAAAACTATTTTTATATGGTTTATCTAGTTTTTTTTATATCTTTGAGCTGTTTGCTGAGCTAAATAACCATAAAATGAATTTTTCTTAAAGCTGAAACTAAACATTAATTAGCAGAAAACTCACATTTTAAACATCCTTCACATCTGAAGATAAAAAAAACAAACGCACATCATAAAACTAGACATTTTATTATTTATTCAGCTTCAGTTAAATGCATGACATTCTGGCCAGTCTTCTATATGATGCTTTTCTTACAAGAAATACAAATTAAAATATAATAATTAGCGTGCATTTTAAAAAGACTTCAGGAGCAAGCCTATAGACTTAAGTGGTTTTTTTCTTTTCTGTACAAACGACAGTAACATTAAATGTACGGCGAGACAAACTACCGTGGAGTTTTAGCGTAAAATCCGACCCGGAGAGCAGACATGCAACGGTTCCTGTATTTACAATACACGTTAAAGATGCAAGCTCCGTTTTAACCGCAGAGTAAACTGTTAAAACGACAAAAAAAGAAGTACTGCAGGCCCCAAAAACAGAATTCAGGGCAGTCCGTGCAAGTTTTGGTCAGAAAAGACATCACTTTTAGTCGTCCCTTTTTTTTTTAGAAACCTTCAAAAATGTTAAAAAGAAATAAGAGGTTGCTGTGAGGAGGAGGAGTGAATGTGCGGTTCTACGCCAGCTTTGATCCTCCCAACATATGGAGGGTCATTTTTTTCAGATGATTTAAGACGAAACAGTTTCTCAAAGAGGATAAAACAAAAAACAAAAAAGTCTTCCAGAAACACACAAACGCTAACTGAACGGAGCACCCTGATTGGCGTATTCTGAAATGAAAACAGGTGAAAAATAGTTGTTAGAACTCAAATAAAAAGCACATTAAACACTGAATATAAAGGTTTTTGATCACAAACTCTGCAGAAATGTTATCTTTCCAGAATTTTTAGCCACTTTTAAGAAAGTTTGGTATCAAAGCTAAAGAGGATTTTTTTTATTTAGGTAGCAAATGCAAAACTGCTTGTGAAAATCAGTGTAGTGTCGCCTCACTTTTAATGCTGATCTTTTTGTAGTCAGGAAAAACCTTAAAGAGCTTCTGTTAGGAGGCACATTTCGGAGGAATAAAGTGTCAACTGTACATTTGTTTTGTTTTTTCCACCTGATGATTCTAGCTAAACATGGTAGAGATGACTGAAAAAAACCAGGAGAGGGAGACAAAAGTCTCATTTGTTATCTGGAAAAATACAGTCTCTTCATTTAAAAGAGACAGAATGTCCAGAAAACCTTCAGAGATGAGTGGTTTTAGGTGTAAATCTGATTAGAAATGTCCTTCCTACAGTCGGATTAAAGGAGTAGTGAGTTTGGTTAGAAGCTAGAAAACACAATCTCCTTCTGAGTGCACGTTCAAATAAACTACATTCTGGAGAATTCATATTGTGGTCTGAGTGGAAGATGTTTTCACAGCGATTTCTTTGAACAAAAACTAAACTTGTTTTGTTCTGTATGGAGGGATTTTTGTGCCATTATTCCAAGCGCAACAATATCTATTTTGAGCACAAAACTTAAAAATGTTGTGTGCTCAACTTGAAACAGGAAAAAAAAGCAGCTCAATGCTGATTGGTCAGTCAGACTGATGGGCTGTCTGTGATTGGCTGGCACATTTTAAAGGTTGCATCCGATTTTCTTTTAAGTTAAGATTTTTAAAAATAATTTTTGAGCACACAAAATGTTTACGTTTTACGCTCAAAACATGAAGTGTTACACTTGGAACAAATTTCCCTCCATTCGGTTCTGCAGGAGATGAAAATACCGTTGACCCAAAAAATAAAAACAAAAAGAAAAGAAAAAAAAAAGGATTTGGAGAGTCCTGTGTAATCTCTGTTTTTTTGTCTGCCTGCTGACGTGGCCACATCCTTTCCCCAGAGTCGCTTTGGTGCATTCTGGGCCGGGCCGGGCCAGCCTGTGCCGTGCCTGTCCAAGCCAGGCCAGTGGAGTGGGCGGAGTCTCTTCAGGAAAGTTCAGACTTGCTTAGCGCGATGGCGAGCTCCAGGTCCTCTTGCTCCTGCTGGGTTAGCCTTGCTAGTCGCTCCTTTTCCTCGCGCTCGCTCTCGCGCTTTGCCCATTCTATCATGTCTTCTTCTGTTGGATACTGCTCCATGGAAACAGACAGAAAATACAAAACCATTACAAGCTCACGCCGCGTTGCTGAAAGCGGACATTTTTTTTTTTTTGGTCACACTGACATGCCAGGGTTTGCTTTTTCTCTGTAACAGAGGAAACCCGGTCACCCAAACCTGTTGAAAATCTTCTCATTTTTCCCAGCAGCCACAGCAGACAAGCGCGGAATAAGACGCAGCAGGGAAAGCAGGCCGGGATTCTCGGGTTTCATCGCTCTTAGAAAACATGAACTGAAGCCGGAAAAAGGTCGGCTGAACGTAACCATGCAAGAACCGTCCTGTTTTTAGAGCAGATGATCATGATGAGCAACACAGAGCATGCATGACTCAGGAAAAATGGAAACATCAATCAATGCAGTGAGAGGAAACAAACTACATTCAAACCGGTTTGTGGTTTTGGCATCTGCCTAAAGATTCTCTCAGAGATTTTGCATGTTTCTTTCATCATTTATCAGTTTTTTTTTTGCCTTATTTCAGGGACAGGCAACTCGTGCACAGTCTGCATGATTTTATGATATCCGAACTTCAGGTGTATCCAGCCAATTAGAACATGCCAGAGCAGGGTAGGTTGGAAAACATGCAGGAGTTGTCAATCCCTGCCTTATTTGATGCACTAAAGCTGTTTTTTTATTTAAAACATTAATTAAAACTCACTTTCGTGTATTTTAAAATGTTTATCATCCTCCACAAAATAAAACATTTAAAAAAAAGTGACATATCGTCTGATAAATGAGGTGAAAATGCAAAAAATGGAGTCGTGGCATGCTGAGGTTTCTGTCTTTTTCCCCACACAGACGAACATAGAAGCCAGAGATGTTGCCCTTGATTCAACACTTTATTGAACTTCTTGGACACAGATATATAAAATAAAAAACAAACACTGACAGTACAGACTGATCCACAGGGATGAGGGATGAGACTGTGGAGCGCGTGATGGATAGAGACAGAAATGCACAGCAGTAAATGAGGGAAACATGATGGTGCGGGGGGGTCAGACATGGTGTGCGTGTTAGAGCGTGCAGGAATGGCAGACATGCAGTGAAGTGGCAGCAGAGGATGGAGAATATTACAGGATTCTTGTTCTAATACAGAACTGAAACGGATCTGCTGCTTTTTGACACGTTTGTAAAGATTAAGTGGAAACAGAGAAGTGTTGCTTCTCTGTTTGGTGCAACTTGAAGAAATACTATTTAAGTCATCAGTCCATCACAACTGTACAAACGGAGCTGAAGAGGCTCCTGCAGTCATAGTTTAATGAGGCAGACTGCATTATCTATCTAAAAGCAGCTTTAAAATCTCTGTCAGCTTATCTTTTTATATCAATAAACTCATGTTTTATGATAATCTGATATCAGCGGGTTCAAATGCAAGCAGCCTCTCATCTCCACTCACTGCCAAACTTTTCATCATTTCTACAGGTTTGTACAGATGTCATGAATTCCATTGTTTTATTCTGGACATTATTGTACATTTGCCCTAAAACAATAAAGTTTGAATCATCGAAAAAACATGATTTCTCTAAGTGGGAGGTGTTTAAGCGCTTCAATCATAAACCAAAACAAACGTCAATAAATAGAAATATTGGATGCTAGTTTGTTTTTGGACTTTAGTGGCAGTGAATGGAAAGGTTCAATAGGCTGGTCCATTTCGGGGGGGGGCAGGATAAATATGAAAAAACAAAAAAAGGAGGCGGTGCGACTACTGAGATTCAGGTGGGGGTGAAGGAGACGATGAGAGGGAGGTGCTCACTTTATCAAAGCTGGCAAACCGATCGGCTTCCCGTACGTTCTGACGAGGAGGGGAGGAGGGGGCGAAGGGGTCAGCTAAAGGATCCTTGGCAGGCAGGGAGGAGGAAGAGGAGGAGGAGGAGGAGAAGTCCCCGCCGGTCTGTGGGTGGAACGGGGGTCTTCGCTGGAAGGACTCGGAGGATTCGGTTCTAGAGACGGACGATCTCTTACCTGGCGGGGAGAGGGGCACAGAGAGGAGGACACTTCAGTGTTACGACCAACAGCCGAGGCGCAGCGCCAACGGGTACTGACCTGGAGGGGGAGGGGGAGGTCTCGTGGGTGTACCGGTTTTGGGGGGCAGAGCTGGGGGCACGTCGGCAGGCGGGGTTTCCTCTTGGAAAAGGTTCTTGTTGTTGATGCCAAACTGGTCGGGTCCATTTGACTGAAAGAGAGGATGCAGAACAAATGCAGAACTCATTGACTGTAGAAGAGAACTGGACTGAGTGGCCCCTCCCCCTTTGCGTTCCAAACAGGAAGTACTCCACTTGCTCCAAAATCCAGCCAGAATAACCATTCTTACTCTGGTATCTTTTTTTCCCAACATGTTCTTGAGTTATTCAAGTCATAAACTGACCTATCAGACGCCTCAACAAAAGTAGGTGGAGCCTGCTCGTAAAAGATTAAAAGGTTGTGTCCAAATTCACTCTTAATCACTATATAGTGCGTTCACCATTTTCTAGTGCTGTCCGAATCCAATAGAAATTTCCCAGAAGTCTTTACAAACGATAATCACTAGATTGGCGCATATAGACCACAATGCATTGCGGTTGAATAATTTTGAACCAAAAAAGAAAAAAAAACATGCATATTTGTATAAAGCATCAACTTTTTCACCATCAGAACACAGTGGAGTCATAAATAAACGTCATGAAATGTTCGTTTTTATTCGATTTTCACGTCATGAAATCGACGACGTCATATAGTCTCACTAGATAGTCCTGCACTATATAGTTTTAGACACACTGTACATCAGTGATTTCCTTTTGCCTGAAATTCAAACAACTATGATAAAAACCAAAGGATCCTTTGATCAACTCCAACAAAACTACTAGAGGTTTTTCCAAAAGGAATTAAATGCTCAGATAATCATTTCTTTATGCCTTAAAATCCCTTTTTATAAACAAGCTGCTCAAATCAGAGAAAAACAAACCCATCAAAACACTGACATCCAGGCATTTCAGGCATCAAGTGTCTCACATCAGTACTTTCTGTCAAGACTATTTACCTTAGTCAAGGCACTAAAATCCGCAAAACCTTCTCCAAACGATTCATTACCAAACACAGCAGCAAACGGATCTGAAAAGAGAACAAAAGTGAGTGAAAACAGTGTAAAATAAATTCATACTGCCAGAAGGTGGCGCTGTTTCACAGTAAATACCTGGATCTGACGAGGCGTTTACTTTAGTACCACCTGGTGCGAATGGATCGTTGTTGAGTGAGGTAGCCTTCTAAAAAACAGGAAAACAAACACATTTTTCCATTATTGTTTAATTTTTTAAAGGTCTGATGAAGTAAAAATCAAACAAGAAGAAGAATTATAAATCAGTCTACTTTAAATTAAAAATACTGAGAAAATAAAAGCTAAATAAAAACAGTTTGTCCTGAATTTTATAACTTTCAGAATCTGATTTTTTCATTTAATTTAAGACAATTAAAACATTATTGTTTTATTTAAAATTTTAAAATACTTTTTAAAAATTACACAATTAAAAAAGATTTAATTTTGAACCTTGTAAAGTGTCACCGAATAAGTGGTTGAATGTTTTTCAAAATAAAAGGAATTTTACTAATTTTTTTTTCGAAGTGCCAGATTTGGATCCGATTAGGAACCGAAGCTTTTCTGGTTCCACTCACCACTGTCAGCTCAGAACTGGGTGGAGAACAGTTGAACGGATCCGTTCCTCCGTCCTGAGAGGCAAACGGATCGGCCTCCCCCTCTGCGGGGCTCGCGTTCCCCCCGAAAGGATCCGAGGCGTTCCCCTTGTTCCCTGCGGAGCTAAACGGATCTTTGGGCGCCGGCGGAGGGTTGGAGTCCTTGGATGCAAAAGGATCCGGATCTGCAGCTGCTGGCCCTGCAGCCGTGTCATTCGACTTGGATGCAAACAGGTCTGGTTCTGGTATGCCGGGAGTCGTACCAAACGGGTCGGCCGGAGCGGAGAAGGGGTCCTCCGTGGAGAAGGCGGTGCCGGGGGTTTGTGTGAAGAAGGAGTCCACAGCGAAAGGGTCTGTACCTTTAAACGGATCTCCCTCAAACGGGTCTGACAACAAAAAAGAATCAAAAGAGATAAAAATCACATCAAAGGGTCTGATTATCATTTTAAACATCAACATAGATCCAAAGATTTACCAGCAACACCGGATTTTCCAAAAGGATCGTCTTTAAAGGGATCATCTATGAGAAAAAACAACATTAATCCGACATTTTTAAAGATTTATTGAAATATTTTTAACTCTTCATGACAAATATTTGACCTTCATTGGCCAGAACAGAACCCTTCGAGAACTTACGGTCAGTAAATGGGTCTGAATGGAAAAAGTCCATCTCGGGCAGGGATGGGGGGCTGGTCTGTGGCGGTAAGGAGCGCGGGACGACCTGAGGAGGCAGCGAGGAGGCGGCCGTCTCTGCCGACTCTGACGGGTCGTCTTTGCTCTCCGGCTCTGGAGAATCCACCTGTTGGAGACAGAGTTACAAGGAAAAGTTTTAAAACGTTTTAGATTTTGGCGTGGCGAGCTAGCAAAAGTGTCATTTCCCTGTTGCTCACACGTTTAACCAGAATACTGTAAAAACTTAGACATAAGTTGAACAAAACACTGTGAATATCTTAAGAATGTGTTAAGATAAATCTCCGTTGTCAAGGAAATCCAAAAGTTTACTTTTGCAGATTCTTCTAAAAATGACATAAACTTGTTCATCACCCCCAGGCGACCAAAAAAATAAAATGGTTGCTATGGAGATAAAACCAACAGAAAGGATGAAATTTTGGGTAGAAGGGATAGAGAGAGGGGCATACGGCAGCTGCTCAGCCAATGAGGGCGAACAAAAGAAGGTAATGGGGGGTGGGGAGGGCTTTAGTAAAAATAAATAAATAAAAGATTTTTGGGTAAAGCTTAATCCAGACTAGAACGTTTTAAGGGGAAATGAAGATTAAGGAGCTTCACCTTTAGTGGTGTGACTTTAGGAGAATCCTCTTCATCATCGATGGTCTCAGTGGAGACATTGAGAGCTGGGCTGCTTTCCTGTTAACAGACAGATGTTTAAAGATTCTGCAGGGATGAAAAATTATTTTAAAAAGCGATTTAAAGCTGTTTTACCCTAACGATGGCCTCTTGAGTCTTAGAAAGACTGTTGTACAAATCAGAAGAGGCGAAGCTGGCAAAGAGATCGTCCAGAGCGTCAGGTTTTGTGGCTTCTTCCTCCCGATTCTTGGGACTCTCGCCTCCTTTCTCCTCTTCTCCTTCCGTCTCTCTGGTTTGATCTTTCTCGTCTGGATTCTTCTGCTGTCTGCTCGCAGCGGGAGGCTCCTCCACCTTCAGCTCTTTCGGCTGGTCCTCCTGGTTTGGGGAGCCGGACTGGTGACCCTCGGAGCCGTTGACCATGACCGGAGAGCTGTCCTCCAGGGCTCGCTTCCAGCTGAGCTGGGCGGTCACCGACCTCTCCTCCACCTGAAGGTCCTTCACTTTCTGCCGCACCTAAATGGTGAAGAGGTAAAAAATGACTTCAAAGACATAATGAAATTTGAGCTGAAAGTTTTTTAAAAAATAACCTCAGTTTCTGACCTGTGAAACTTGTGTGAAGGAGTCGTGCACAGACTCCTGCAGTGGCGTGAGCTGCTCCTGAGCAGCCTTCACCTTCTCCTGCAGTTTCCTGCTCTCTTCCTGTAGAGCCAGAAGCTCCTCCCGCGCCTGGACCAGTTCCTCCTCGTACTGGCATATCTTCTGTTCCTGCTCGTCGTGCTCCGACTGCAGCGAAGCAATCTGCGGAGGGCAAAAACATTATAACGAATGCACAAAAAGATGCTTTTTTAAATTTAAACGCAAACCCACCAGTTTGGTCTCTTGGCTGGTTTGCTGTCGAATGTGGGCGAGCTGCTCCTCCAGAGAGGCCTTCTGTTGGTCCAGCTCCTCCAAGGCCTCCTGGACTTTCTGACGCTGCGTCTGGAGCCGCTGCATCTCCTCGTTCTCCTTCGCCACCTCATCCTGAAGATCCTTCAGGCAGAAACCACAGATTAGAAAAGGATTCTGGATTACTCGGCTCTGATGAGACATTTAGAAGTACTTTGATGAAGCAAATGTTTGAGAATTTCAAATGAAAGTTAAAATAAAGCATAAAGTAATCATCAAAAAGAGGTAATTTGTTTGAATTTAAGAGAAAATACGGCAAACAAGCTACAAAGCATTTATAAATGGTTTCTATAGTAACATTTTTGATGACAGAAACATTTCATCAGTTGAAAACTTTTTAAAGGTGAACACGATCTAGTAGTTTAGGACATGAAATAATAATAAAAATAAAACAGATGCAAAGCAAGAAACAGATTTTAGTAAGTAAAGTCTGGCAAAAAAAGAAAATTATTTAGCTCTGGATCACATTTTCATGGACCGGCCTGTACGAGGCTGAAGTGGGCATCAGATTTCTTTCATTTTTTTTAATTATTCATATTTAAAAATAAATATATAACTAATAAAAAATAAAATCATAAAATATAAAAAAAATATATATATATTGAAAAAAATAAATAAAGATGCAAAGAGGCAAAAAATAAAGAAAATAAAACCCTAAAAATAATGAAAACAAATTAAGATTAATTTCTTTTTCAAAGTTTCCCCCAACTTTGGAGGGTAAAGTTAATCTTTATTATCTGCAGCTGCTCTGAACTTTATTTGTACATTTTATTTTGTTAAAAAAACATTAAAATGTGAAATTGATTTTCCTCAACTCCTAATTGTTAAAGTAGAAGTAAAAAAATGAATGCCAAACTTAACACCGTCTGACTTTTAAGGTGTAACAAATAAAAAAAAAACAGATTTTTTAATGTGAAATATTTTCTAAATATAATAATAAATGTGAATCCATTGTTTGAGGAACTTTATTACCAGCATCTTTGTGACAATAGACAGTTGGTTTCTTAATATTATGTATTATTATTTTGGTCTGTGGAAAAACAAAAAATGAAATTAGATCAAAATTTGATGTAATTCAGTATTGTGACTTTTATACTTACAATAGTGTGGTAAAAACAAGAGGAACTTTGTGAAAAAAATAAAATAAAAACGTTGCTCTCGGGGCGTTTCAATTTAGGGTTCCGTGCAGCCGCTTTTAGGAAGCAGAATGAGTTGAATTGGGTGGAGAATCCAGTCGATTTCCAAAATAAAACGTCCTTTCAGAATCAATGTAAAAGGTAAAATAGAGATGTCCTGTATTTAGAACAAAACTTTTGAATTCTTTTTATAAAGGTCTTCAATTACTTAATACTCTTAAAACATTTAGGTTACTGATAAAACGTAAAAAAAAGATCAATACTAATGACACTAATGACACTAATGACATTTTGTATAAGTAAACGTATGTTTTTCTGTACATATGCAGTTGTAATATATGCATATATCGTATTTATGTGAATGTCTATGAACTTGTACATAAGAATATGTATTTGGTTAAAAATGTTTATGTTTCTGATTTTTTGTTTTTGTGTAAGTTGTATTTTTTTTTTCATTTAAAGATTGTGAAATGTTAAATTTATACAACCAACCAAATAAAACTTCAAAATTTCATCAGATTATAAATAAAACAGAAGAAAAGTAAGTCATGCTTTTATATTTCTCTGGAGTCCAAATAAATCTGTAAATTAGGACTTTTGTTTTGAAAATATTCAAACTCCCCAAATATATCTGCACATTCTTAGAGATGCAGGACGATTTAACTCGACAAAATGGATTCAAACTGCCCAGAAATGGCTTCAAACCTAAATGGAGCGTCCAGGTTTGATCTCAGTGAATTATAAAAATAAAATCAAAGGTAATGGAGACACAGACACTGTGGCTGGAGCAAAGTGGCGGTCCTTAGAGGCTCTTTCAGACTCTATCGTCCTGAAATGGAACAGACTGGCCCTTTAAATACAAAACTCTAAAAATAAAGACTGAGGAGGCAGACAGCCGAGAAACAGCAGCCTTTGTCAAAACACGATATATATATAAAATCTATAATCAAAAAGATTTCTATCTAAATGACTCAAACACAGAAACTGAGATAAATAGTTTCCAATAATAATATCACAGTAAACCTGTAAATTCACCTTTCTGCTGTGGATCCCTGAAAGCAGGTGAAGTCACAAACAGAGCATACCTGGACTTCGTCTGTGCGCTGTCGAATGGCCTCCTCCTTCTCCTTGATCTCCTCCTCAACAGAGCTCTTCTCCCTGGAGTTCCAGCACAGAAGACAGGAGTATTTAGCAAACAAAGAGAGACACTTCACGGTCGGTACATCGGCCAGCCCCAGCCAGGCTCCCCGAGAGGAGACCACCTCCTCTCCCTGAACCATCGCGGTCCTGACACCAGCCTCCACAGAGACAGAAAGCTGAAGCTGAAATGTTGATGGCGTCGGGTTTGTGGATGCGGCGAGTGAAACTCTGCCGCGTGGGAGAGGAGGAAGGACAAGCAGATGGCTGCACAGAGATGGAGGGGGTGAAGCTGGAGTTCTGAAGAACCGGCGCCCACCCCACGAATGTTTAATTTCAGAGGAGGAAGGCAGAAGAATCAACCCTAACAGGAAACCTCCTCACAGTTGACCCACATGAAGACCAGCTTCAACCAAAAGAAAAATAATAAAAGAAAATATTTGTAAAAATAAATGCTAAGTTCACATGAAGGATAGAAGATAAACAAAACTAAATAATAAAATGAACAATAAGCTCAAAGGAAATAATATTGATTTTTTATCGATATAAAGAAAGAAAAGAAGCTTTTCTGTTTCTCCATTTATATTGTTAAGTATTGTATGGATGCAGTAATTTAAAGCAAACAGAGACAGATCCACACTTCTGAAGGGACAAACTTGATTTGAAAGAAAATCCAGGAAAAAAAACAAATTTTTGATTCGGTTCTGCTGGAGTTTTTGCAGCCGTCACTATAACATTATTTTGTTAGTAACATCCTGGAATGTTTGACAACAAAAAGCTCAAACTCAACTCAAGCTTTTTGACCAAAAATTGTCAAAAAAAAAATTGTACTTGAATTACAGTTTTGCAACCTCATCATTGTAAATACGAAACTCACCTCTGAATTTCCTGGTAAATTAAAGATTAAATAAATTAAATAAAAAAAGAATAACCGAAGCGTTTTATTGATTACATTTTTATAAACTAAAATTCAGAAGTTTCTTAAGGTTTGAGGTTAACATCGACGACATTGAGCATTATTTTTAAGATAAAAAAAGTATTTTTCCAGTGCAGATGTTCAAATATTTTTATTTTCGCTTTTTACTTCGTCAAAACTACGACTAAAGTTTATAAATTACATGGTTTACTTATTTCCAGGCAATGTTTTCAAAGTTGTGAGAAATTATTCTTATTCTACATCATTATTCAGAGCAAAATCATAAAAAAATATATTATAAACGATTATATTAATGCAACTAAGAGGTTTTTGGTTCGCAAATTGGTAGCATTAATAATTTGTCTCAATATTTCCTTTCTTTAAACTTTTTAATATTTCTCATATAAATACTTTTTCACCATGAAAGAAGCTCCAACAGTAAAGCTCAATCCTCTGCTGCTCCTACCTCTCGTCTCCAGAATCTTTTCGCTGATGACAAGTTTGCTGCCAAAATTCGAGGCAGCAGCAAACATACATCATTTTGTCCAGCTTCAAAGTTTAATCTAAAGCGGATCTTCTTAGTAACAGCTTCCACGCATGTGTAAACCATAATTTGCAATCTGGGGAATCTGTATCCAAAAGCAGCTGGGGTGGAAACCAATTTTTCACTTCTCACTTTCAGCTTTCATGAACAGAAAATGTACATTTAGCTTGGAGTGAAGAAGAAACTAGCCACAGATATTGACAATAAATCAAAATATTTCTAAAAAATATATATTTATCTTCAGAATAAATGTCAAATACATTTTTAACATCTACAATTGTTTACAGTTAATTATAGCAGTTTTAAACAGAGCTGGTCTGATCAGAAATCCACATAAGAGTAAGGAAACACTGACCTCTGGTGGTCAGTTTGAGATACAACATGTAAATACGGTCAAAGTTCCAATCATCTTTTTTATGATTTAACCTGTAAAGACCTTAATCACATATTTTTTTCAAAGATCCTGTGTGCAAAATATGCAGGAAATAATTGGTTTATATTGGTAAACATGATATAATAAAAATAAGTTGTGTATTTAACTGCAAATCTGCCCTTATTGCAGCCAGAATTTTTTTTTCCCAAAAAACTTCTGTAAGAACACTTGTGGCTTCATATTTGCTTTTAATAAATAAAAAATAAATCAAATTACCTTTGTAGTTCTACAATCTCGTTGCTGAGAGAGTCGAGCTCCTTAATGGCAGAAAAGTCAGCCGCCAGGTTTGCAGCATTGCTCTGGAAGAGAATCAGTAAGAATGACTGGTTAAGAAAAATGCTGACTTGAACTTTATAAAGCTTTGGAGTGATCGGCTGAAAGAAAATATGTGAAAAAGACACAGGACATAGGGCATTAAAAAAGGTTAAAAAAAAAAAAAAAGGAAGAACTAGGAGGAAGTGAAACCGACATCTGCAAGCTTAATAGAGAAATCCACAAAGCAGAAATTAGAAGAGGAGCTATGGGATAAAATCAGAATCAGCTTAAAGGGAACGAAAAAACACATAGAAAACGTGAAAAACTGAAAACGGAAAAAAAATTGAAAATACGAAAAAAAAATGGTTTGAAATTTGAAAAAAAAAACTGAAAACTTTAAATAAATCTTTAAAATAAAAAAAGCTGAAAATTTGAAAAAAAAAAAATGAAAATTTGAAAGAATAATACTCAGTACTGGAAATAAATCTTGAAAAAAAAAATATGGAAAACTTTAATAAAAAAAAACTACAATTGTGAACTCGAAAACCAGAATTGAAACTGCAAACCGAGGACTGAAAGTAAAGAGTCAGAAAAGCAAAAAAAGTTGAAAATTCAAAACAGCAGCTGTTACAAATGGATAAATTTTTCAATTGGTATTTTTTACATTTATGATTTTTATTTTTATTTTCAGTGTTTCAAGGTATTTCGTCTTTTCAGTATTTTTTTAAATCTTTTTTTTTTCAAATTTTCAAGATCTTTTTCAAGTTTTCTTTTTTTATTTTCAAAACAATTTTTTTTTAATTTACAATGTCTTGTTTTCAAATTTTCAACATTTTTTTCAGTTAAAATGTCAATTTTTCAAGTTTTCAATCTGTTTTTAGTTCACTTTAAGCTGATTTGACCCCAGACGGAGTGACAAATCAAGACAAACGCAACTTTTGTACATCTGTAATGATGACTAAAACGTCCACAAACTCATTCTCTATTCACACCACCTAACTGGAACGAGTTCACCAAAAACATGAACAAGGAGAATGAAAAAGGCTTCACTGACTGACCTGCTTGAGGTTCTGTCTGTCCGAGGGAGGGATCATTTCTGGAGAAAGATTCTGCGGAGGCTCCAAGCCTTTGGTCAGCTTCAGGTTTATTAAATAAAGTGCCAAGGCGAACTGTTCCCGGCTCAGTTTCCCGATGTCCCCAATGTCACACAGCTCCCTATAAACACAGTTATGAGGGTTATGTAAGAAAAAGTAACGATTTCTGCTGTCATGTTCAGGCAGAACGGTCACAGCAGGTCAGAAGCTGATGTGTGGAGAAAAATCTATAAAGTGAGCTCAAATATAAAATTGTGGAGGGTTTGTTCCTGTTTTTACTCACCAAATACGTGCCAGTGTGGCAGAGGGCAGCCCCGTTTTCAGGAAAATATCTCTGACTTCTGGTCCGGACACTAAGCCGTCCATGTCCCCGTCTGTCTTGCTGAAGAGCTCATCGTACTTGGCTTTTTCTGCTGGCGTCACCACCCACTGTCAAGAGGAGAAAACAGTTTTCATCCTGTAGCAACAGCTGGAAGTCACCGCGGCTGGAGCCGTACTCCACTCACCTGCACGACCGTTTGGCTGTTCTGAAAATCGTTCTGCGCTAGCCAGTGTGAAAGCATCCTAACTGAGAGACGGGGTGGAAGAACAAACGGTACTCACAGGGGCAGCTGCTGGCGTCGGGGCAGGAGCTGGGGCGGGTTTGGGAGGGTGAGGAGCGGATTTGGGACCGGCGTGGGAGGAGCGACTATCTTTGACGGAGGGGGGCGAGGGGAGCAGGGGCATCACGGGAGAAACGGCGGGCTTTTTCCTCTTAGAGGGTGGAACCAACGGAGGAGGGAGGGACATGGGAACGGGCTCGCCCTCCAGAGCTCTGTACACCAGATACATCGCCTGGGAGGCAGAAGCATTAGAGGGGAGACAAAATAAAATCAATCAATAATGGAACATGGTTACTGAACAATACAACACGGACAGAACTGCAGCAGCAACACTAACAAATGTACAGTTTTCCCTCACTACTACGTTCTAGCAGAATTCTTCGTACAACTAAATGTTCTAGATTCTGATTGGCTGTAGAGACAGTCTCCTCTGTGCCGTCTCTCCTTGGATTTGATCTTTGTTTTCATTCTTTAAAACTGGACTTATTTTTTATGGTAGTTTGGACTTTGAAAGTTTAAAGGGCCTAGAATAGATCATACAGAAAAATAGCGTTTAAGTGTATTATAATGTTAAATCCTCATAAAAAATAACCCCAAAGCCGTATTTTGATCCATTCAGGCATCTCTGAGAGCACCAGCTCTTTCCAATCCACACTAGTAGATCCTCACATTGTGATGTCACAAAGTGGGGAACAGCCCCTTCCAGGAAAGGTCTACGCTGCCACACTTTCTCCACGGTGCTAGCGGTGATCGGCAAAATGCTTTCATTTTATATGGACATCCATCTTTGCAAAAGTTCGGATGATTCTTGTTGGCAAGACACAGACACGCTGCTGAGGACAGCTCTAGTGTGACGTCATGAAATGGGCAGCACCCACGGGGAGCGTAGTGAAGGGTTTTACAGCTTTAAAATCTCAAATAATTGTAAAAAAATAAAAAATGAAGATGACGACTGTCCTTTGGGGAGTATAAGTCATGTTTTTTTTTGCATAGTTTAGCTTCAAGTGTAACTTATATGTGATTAAAAAAATAAAACGGCTCGTGTGTTTTATATTATCCCACTAATAACCACTAGAGGGCACTGTAGGTGTGTGTGCAATAGTATCTGGAAGTTTTTATTTTGATAAATATATTTCTTCCAAAAATGCAACATTTTTCTTCTTTATTATGCTAGGACTTACACTCCTCTGAGACTTAGAACACAATTCCCACAATAAACAAGGGAAAACTAAATATGAACCGATCTATTGGTGAAATTAATGTCTTACCACAGAAAATTCATCTTTGTCCAACATGCCGTCTCTGTCCAGGTCACTGAGCTCCCACACCTTCAATACACAAACATGATGCAAATGTATTCAAAATTAGACAAATCAGAAACACCGTTCCTCAGGCTCAGATTGATGACTTTTTAGGCTTCTGCACTAGATTAATTTTCTTCTGTCTGAACCTTGATAACCTATGATAAGGACATTTGTGGTCTGCTCCTGATTCACTATTTAAACACTCAGAAATACTCAGATATGTAATTTTGTCCTCCATCATCAGAAAAATGCCACAATATGTTAAAAACACAATTATAATCAGAGCAGGTCTTTGATATTCAAGCAGAGCTCGAACAGTTAATTTAGGACTTTTTTCTCAAAAATTATGACTTTCTTATTGTAAATGTATAATTATTTTTTCTTTAATATATATATATATATATATATATATATATATATATATATATTTCTAAATTATTTATGACTTTATGACTTCTTTTTAATAAATGACTTTTTTCTTGTTAATTTATGCCTGTTTTCGTTAATTTATTCCTTTATTCTCATAAATTTATTACCTTTTTCTCTTTAAAATATGACTTTTTTTTTATTAATTTATTACTTTTTCCCCCGTTAATTTATCATTTTATTCTTGAAAATGTATTACATTTTTCTCTTTAATATATGACTTTTTTCTGAATAATTTATGATTTTTTTTTCCGTTAATTAATTTATTCTAATTAATTTATTACATTTTTCTCACTAATTTTTGACTCTCATAACTTTACGACTTTAAAGTAATTAATTTACAACATTAAAACATGTATATTACAACTTTTTTCTTGTACATTCATGAGATTTGAAGTTCTAATTTATAAAGATCTAATTTTGTTTTTTCAGACTGAAAAGAAGGGTATCCTATACTTTGTCATAGGATACCATTTATCATTCAAAATTGTATTTTTACAAACATAAACATTTTAGAATTAATCATTTTTTGTTCACCACTTGAATTAATTTTTTAAAAACCATTTCATCTTACAGAGCACAAAAATGTAGACTCTGGAGTCTGTTCTGAGGATTTTTCACAAGTTGAGTTGCTAATCTTGTGTGAACTTACTTTCTTTTAGGTTTAAAAGTGCTTTTTTTCTATCAGGTTCAAGCTCAAATGACTAAAAAAAAAAAAGAATATTGGTGCTCCCTACCCTGCCGAGGATGTCCACTGGAAGTTTGGAGTTCAGGAGGACAGGCTTGACCTTGTCTCCAGAGAGCATCCCTCCTACTGGACCCAGACTGTCAAAGATGGAGTCAAACTTCATCTTCTCCTCAGGCTGGAAGAAAGATAAAAAAGGGTTTTCTACACAATAAAAGAAAATACAGAAACAACCTAAATCATGTTTGTGGGTGAACTCCCTTAAATATTATAAAAAATTAAAAGTAACTTAAGTACAACAAGTAAATATAAAACAATAATTATTTTGAAGTGACTTGATGAATAATAACTGGAATATAATAACACTTAAAAAAAACAATGATGGTGATTTTAACATCCTTTATCCTGTAGGAAAACTGTTACCTTGACGACCCAGGGAGCATCAACCGACACTCCTCCGGCCGAGAGCGGGCTGCTGCTGTCATGCTGCACATTTACAGAAGCATTATGTCAACATTTAAATTGGAAAACAATGATATCAATGATCATCACTCTGAAAAACAATGACAATGCTAAAGTCAAAAGGAACCAAAGCTTGTAAAAGAAAACTTACAAATTTAGGGGGAGGAACTGCCACATTGAGATTCTTGAGCGCCACCTCCAGGCCATTCTGGGCACAAGCAACCAACCTCAACGCAATGAAGAATTGCTAAAAAGACAGAAGGGAAATTCATTTTAAAACCATCCGATGATCACAGACCGAATAAGAAAATAAAACAGGATTCAGAGAGCGTTTCTACCTGTTTGTTTAACGAACCCTTTCTTTCAGAGTCTGATAAATCCCAGATCTGTGGAGACGGCATGTATAAATATAAAATATGTCCCAGTCTGTAAATTTAGAATTGAACTGGATAAGTCGAAAGCACCTTTCCCAGGACGAGGTCAGCCAACCCCGACCTCTTCAGGAACAGAGCAGCATCAGCTGCTGCGACACGCCCACTGCCAGAAGGATCCACCTGCTCATGGAAAACATGCAGAAAACGGCCATAAGCTTCTGTCATGTTCAGAAAATCGCTGAGAAATCAGAATTAAAATGATTTCAAAACACTATTTCATCTCCGTTTAGCTTTCCTGACATGCAGCAGCTCAACGCTGCGAACATGTTTGATCCATCTGGTCATGATGGGTTAAAAGGAAACTAAAGTGATGGAGTCTTTCCTGAAGCTGATCTCTGAGGGAGCTTTCTGGCTTGTTGTTAAAGGAAATCATTATTAATTCATAGGGATGTAGCCTTTATTGACTACAAAGGTCCAAGACATGAAAGAGATCAGTGCTCACTACTGTTTATTTCAGCAAACAAATAGGCTGTTGTTATGTAGAAATAAACAAATATTAAAAACTATTTTCACTAAAATAACTCTCTCTTTGAGAAGTCACATACTTAACTACAAAAAACTGTCATTAATTGCTGATTTTATTACTTATTTAAGATAAGAATTTGTTCCATTTTTAAGCGTAACCATGAAACAAAAGCTGATAAATTAAAAAAAAAAAAGACGTTTTTCTAAAAAAGTGAACATTGATATTTCTATAGTGAGAAACAGATCCATACCTGTCGATAGTACTTGTCATAGATGGGATTTCCACTGGAGAGCTGTTCAAAACAGTAAACTATGTTAGAAATATTTATTAATATTACAATTACATACAGATATTTAAATTCCCAATAGTGCAAATGTTCATTTACTGAACTGAATTGATCAATTAAGTACTACAAATCCACTTTTATCATCTTTGGATCTATTTACAAAGCATTCTCTATGTTTTTTTTTTCAATTTTTAAAAACTGTGTTGTTTTCTAGGACAGTTTCTGCAGAAATGTGCTCTCCTGCTAACTTACAGCCCAAATCAGGAAGTGCATGCATGCAAAAATGTATCCAAATGGGGCAGAACAGGGAGCTTGTAGCCCTCCCAGTGCATTTTCCACATGACAAATAACCCAGAAATGCAATTTTAAGCTTATTTTTCTTAATATATGTCGTTCAGTATGACAAAAAAAGCCTAAAAACATGTTAAAAGCATCAAAAACACCAGTTAGAACAAAAATATTTTTGAAAATGTCGAAAATTTGACTTAATCCCCTTCTTTTAATTAAAGAAAAAGTAAAATATTTAACATTTTCCCTTTAATACATACTGTATGCAGTCTAAATCCTAAAGGTGGGGCTGCAAAATGGTTATTTAAGACAATTCAGTGTTATGGCAACAGTTATGACCTAACCCAGCAGCAACTCATGATTCACTTCAAAACTAATCTTCTAAATTAAAAAAAAAAGAGAGAGAGAGAGAAAATTGATGTTTTAAGGCATTAAACTGTCTAATGCAACTCTAAACTAAATTGTCTGACACTTGATATTTTATAAATAGCATTAAAAGTTGCTGATTTGCAAAGAGGATGAGAGCGAGGACACATTTTCTCATAATCATCTTTGAAAACACAAATACTCGGCTGTGACGCGTAAACAAAACGAAATTTATTTTTCCTCTAGAACTTCCTAAAAAAAAAAAAAAGTCTTTCCTGTGAGTGCTGCTAGTCCTGAACAGGAAACGAATCAGTTTCCTTCTTCGTGTGGCCGAAACAGACGAATGATGAAGAGTTCACAGGTGAAAGGAAGAAGGAGGAGGAGGACGGTCGGCGGCGTCTCATGGGTGAATCAAACAGGGAGTGGACATTTAAAGCTGCATCGCTACAAGACAATATAAATCGATGATGGAAAACAAGCCACCTATGGATTCACGCCCGTCCAGAGACCACGTACTGTAGCATAGGGGAAGTGGAAGAAGCCTGCCATCAGCAGTTATCTGTCAGCTTTTTCAACGGATGATTTACTGCGAGATAGCAGGCGACACAACTCCCTCTGTGCAACTTTTTCTCCATGACACACAATGGAGTGGCTGGGACAGTTGCAGGCTGTAACACTGTGGTCATTGTACTGAAGACTTCTAAACAACCACTGGGGAGGGGAGAAAAAGCTTCATTTATAATCAAAATAAACTGAAAAATAGCAAATCAATGACACTGTCAGGAGCAGAGACACACGTGGGGTCGAGTTTGATGACTTTGGAGTGCAGCTAGCAGACAGCTCCTCTGTTGTCAGAGGGAACAGCTCCTCAGGTAGTTCTCATTCCACCTGACTTCATGCTAAATAACTAACTTACTGCAAGCACACCCCACGGTGACAGCTGCTTCCTTCATTACTAAAGCAACAGGCTGTGTGACAGCAAACAGATGGATTCTGTTCCAGCTCACTTCCTCTTTTTCGGCTGCAGAACCAACTCAAATTAGCTCGTAGTTTGTGCGCTCGTGAATTAACGGCGGCTAGCAAGCTAACAGTTAACGCTGTCCACTTCAGAAAGGTCAGAGGGGGGTTCATCAATCCCGATTTACTCCAAAAACAGCCACAAACAGGTTAAATGTCGAGTCTAACTATACAAAATAAGACAATCGACAACAAAAACAATCTATATTAAACTCGAGGCAGCAAACTTATTGAGTTAAACTTGTGTTTTTAGCTGAACTAAGAAGATTATGACACTTCAAGCGTCCCGGATTCTCTATTCTCTCTCCAGAAGCAAATGACGGAGGCAGACAGCTCCGGGCTCCGTGAGCCGCACGTCGTTAATGAAGTTTAATGAGGCAGCCCACCGCTGGACACTGGCGAGCTGTTAGCCAACATGCTAGCTAGCTAGCTACGCCCTTACGCCGTCCCCAAAGAGAATCCAGAAACTTTTCACAGTCACAGCAGGACTAAACTTCCAACGCGCCGCTGGGAAAACAAACCTCCCGTTCCTAAAAAAAGGTCATTTGAATTAACACCGCAACAGGTTTAGAACATAAAACAGGCAGGAGCCAAAGAGCTCCGGCGCCGTTATATTTGAGTTTGTAAGAGTGTTACCTGAGTAAGAGACAGACTGGCAGCCATAGTGTTTCTGTTTCCCACTGCTTTCATTCTGCTGTGCTGCGGGGCGCAGACAGGGGTCGCTGTAAAACCCGGAGCTGGACTTCTGCCACGGGAACGAGCGCGAGGCGGGCGGCTTTCAGGAAAGCATGACGTCGATTCATGTTGAACATGTCAAAATAAAACACCCTTTAAAATATATATATATTTCAAATTAAATTTGTTTTCTCAATATGTGTATTAGTGAATATTTTTTTATTAGATAAAAAAAATACACATGTAAAGAAGATAGTATTTTATTTTCTAATGATTTATGAATATCTTCTTTAGGTTTGATTTTTTTTTGCTTGAAATACACTTTTATAGTTGAGATAATTATTAGAAATGTAAGCAAATCCTTTATAAAAGTAATATTTTTCAGAGTAAAAAGAACAACTTTAAATATTTAGATGCTTGGCATCTGTTAAGAAATAAATAGCATAATTTGGAAAATTAATTTAAAATGATCAATTTTAGCAGTATGTAAATTGATTTTACATTTTTAGCACGTTTTATGTCACATCAAATAAAAATAATAGTTGAATTTATTTTGAAAGCATCTTAAATTGAGTAAATGTAAATCAACTTCCTGTATTTCCAACAATATGAATATTTGCAATCACACACAGGGAGAAGAGGTTGAATTCTTCCGGTTGCTTTTATTGGTCAAAGCACCTTTCTACTGCAACAGTTGAGAAATGTCTTTTCCTTCCATTAGTACAAAATGAGTCTTACAAAAAGGAGCATCTTTGAGACAGTATGAGACAGAGTGCTTGGGGTACAGCAGTGCAGAAAAGAAGTTGAAATTATTAATGAATTGCAATTGTTCACATCAAGATCACTGATGAGATCTACTGCTCCTGGGCTGCCTTTAATGTAAACTATATCTATGCGAGTTCAGTTTTGGACACTCAAAACCAGTTTATGTGGACTGATGTGAAACTGTGTTGATGGAAGCATCTGAATCCACTCTAGATCACCACCCAACAGCAGTAGATCCACTCAATTCGTATCAGCTTTTGTTTAAATAGGATACCCTTTGTATGGACAAAAGACAGACATGTACAAAAAGACAAACAAAACAAATGAGGTAAACAAACATTTTTACGGCACTGTCCATTATTTTTCTGTCACAACTTCCTAAAAATTCCGGTTTCTTTTAAAACAATTTTTCCTGTTATGCTGATATTTCTGACATTCAACACGATGGATTTTATTATTCCAATTTCCCTAGTAAAGATAGTAGTGATGGCTCGTGAAAACAACAGAAATGCCCTTTTTGACCTATCCCCTCCTTTTGTAAACAAATGAAAAAGTCTATCCCTCCCATGGGGAGTCAGACATGAGGGTCTGCCTTTTCTGTCTCCAGCGGCCCACTGATGCACAGTCTGAGCAGTTCCTGAGCTTACAACTCATCTTTCACCGAGTCTGGGCTTTCGTCCTCTTCTTCCTCCAATTCAGGCTCTTCTCCGTCTTCCTCTTCTTCCTCCTCCTCTTCCTCCTCATCCCTTTCCTCTTCCTCGTCTTCGTCCTCTTCCTTTTCATCTTCTTTCCTCTTCTTATCCTCCTCCTCACGTTTCTTCCTCTCCTCTTCGTCTTGGCCTTCCTTCATCTTCCTCTCTGCATCCTGAAGAAGAAAAAAAACAAGAACATTACACATTTTCTGAACCTCACTATAAAGACAAAGCAAAGGAGCGCCGATTACAGGATTTGTATTTACTACCAGATCACCACTAGTTAAATTGTAACCATAATTTTTTCATACAAGTTATTTTTTTTTAACATTGTCTAGTTAAGATGATTTTCAAAAATAAGATTAAACAGAAATTCCACAAATCTTAGATTTTATCTTGAGCATATTTACAGTTAAAAAGAATAGAATAAGACGTATCAACTGGGATAAAAAAAACACCAAAACAGTCACCTTAGTTTTACCCCACGTGTCATTGCCCACTTCCTCTGCCAGGCTGGGATCATTGGTGATGAGGAAGTTGTCAAAGATGGTACCCGACTTCACCTACACAGGCGCCAAGGACAACCCGTCAGAAACGGAGGTTTCATGAATCAAGAGTAGCTGTAGAGTCACTATAGCGGACATTTACCTGCCACAAGTCGAGACCGATCACACCGACGCTGTCGTATTTGTAGATCTCAGGGTCGGCCGTGTACTCGGGGTTGTCGATCTCAGGATGGATCCACTTGCCCTTGTAAGCGGGGTTATCGATCTCATTGGCTTTCCATTCGCCCTGAGACGACAAACAGGCAGAAGGAAAATGTTAGACTGAATTTAACATGCTAGAAATTCAAAGTTTAATTAGGAAAAATTAGACTGAATTCAATTCAAGACAGAAAAAGCAAACAAAAATATATTTTATTTAGGAATTACTCAAATGTGTAGAGAATAAAGGAGCAATAATTCCCTTTTCGGTGACGCTGCATACCTTATAATCCGGGTTAGCGATCATGGGCGGTTCCCATTCTCCGTCCATCTCATCGTCCCAGTCTTCAGGCTTTTTGGCATCAGGATCTGGGATGTTCTCAGGTTTATCCCAATCCTAAAAAACACAGATTAGAACAGACACACGCAACACAATGCTTTGTAAATATTGTAAAGTAACACAAAAGAGATTTCTGCAAAGCCCAAGTGGATTTACCTCTGGCTTCTTATCATCGGGATCAGGAATCTTCTCCCGGTCGTCCCAGTCCTCCGGCTTCTTCGCTTCAGGGTCTTTGATCTTCTTGGGTGGAAGGAAGTCCCAGTCGTCCTCCAGGTTTCCTGACTCAACCTTCTTGTTGTCGATTTTAACCTCGTAAGTGTTGTCGGGGTTAACGACCAGTGTGTACAAATGGGTGAACTCGTCATCCTGCGGAGAAGACGGTTGGTGTTTGAAACTGAGCACAAATGCAAATGAACTTTTTGTTAAATTGAGAGTGAAACCCGTCAGCTTTTTACAGGTCTCACCTTGCACCTGATGTCCTTGTTAATCAGATGGTTTTTGCCTTTGTAGTTGAAGATTACGTGCACTTTCTTCGTGCCCGGGCCACAAATATCTGGACCTGAATGAAGAAACAAATCCATCAGCAAGAGAGGAGACACGCGAGAATTTCAATGAGCAAAGGACGGCTACCTCAACCCTCCTGTTATATTCGTTTGTGAGGAACAGCATTAAGGTTCCTGGGTAAATTTGACCCGCACGTCTATGTGTGTATGTGTGTGTGAGAGACAGGAGTGTATTTCTTCTCATAACTGCAAAGAAACAAATAGTATTTGTTCTGACTCTTTTTAGCTTCTATTTTGAGTGGCGGGTCAAATTGACCCAAGCTATAGCTTTGCAATATAAGCATTTAGGGCAGATATATTAACTGAACCGTTTTTCATTTTAGACTAAATAAGCCGAAATAAGTTTTTAAGGGAAAAGTATCTTATAGATGTCTACATTTTTATTTAGACGGGTCAATTTGACCCTAACAGTAGTTTTGTAATACAAACATTAAAGGCAGGTTTACAGATATATTTACTGAACCATTTGAGTTATATTGTTAATTAAGTCAAGCAGAATAATTTTTTAAAGAGTATTTCTTCTTAAAATTTATAACGGGTCAAATTGACCCAAACAGTAATTGTGTAATATAAACATGTAGAATGAGTTACAAATGTCTTAAATTAAGTGTTTTCTATTTTTTTTGTTGAAGAAGGCAAGCAAAGAAGTTTCAAAGCTATTTTTTCCAAATTAAAAACAGGTCAAATTGACCCAAACAGTAGTTTTGCAATATAAACAATATAAGGCGTGTTTGCTAATATATTGACTGAACTTTTTTTTTTTTTTTTTAAATCTGTTGAATAATCCAAGCAGGATACATTTCAAGAGTGGATTTTAAGTGTGAAGAATTTTTATTTTCAGATTTCAATTAATAAAAAAAAGAAAGAAACAAACAGTAACTTTGTGTCATAAACAATAGGGTGGCATTACAAATATTTTAAAATACAATTTTCTTTTTCTTTTTCAAAGAAGGCAAAAAAAATATGTTTTAAAGCTAAAAGGATCTTTTTTTTAAAATAAAAATGGATCAAATGCAAAAGTGTAAAGTATTCTCTTTTAGATTTCTAGATTTTGTATTGGGTCAATCTGACCCAAACAGTAACACATTAATGGTGGGTTAATATATTTGCCGAACTATTTGTAATATATTTCTTGAATAAGCCAAGCAAAAGAAGCTTCAAAGTGAAAAGTATTTTTTTTTTTTTTTAATTTGAAACGGGTCAATTTGACCCAAACAGCAATTTTGCAATATAAAACACAGAGTGGCTTTGCAATATTTTAACAAAAGCTTTTTCATTTTATCTATTGAATAAGGCAAGCAGAAGGACCTTCAAAGTCAAAAGTATTTCTTTTTAAATTCAAAACGGGTCATTTTGACCCAGACAGTAGCTCTGTAATATAAACAAGAAGTGTGGGTTTATTAATATATTTACTGAACCATTTTTGTTGTTGTTGTTGTATAGCCAACCAGGAGAAGTTTTAAAGTGTAAGGTATTTCTTTTGTTAAAGGGTCAATTTGACCCAGAACATAACAGGAAAGTTAAGTAATTTTTTCAAAAAAAATTACCAAACATGATGTTGTAAACAGAGTCTCCATGCATGTCCTCCTGGTTGACCTCAGAGGGGAAAAGTTTGATGTATCCTCCTCCACAGTCGATGCTCTGCTCGTGTTTCACCGTGAACTGGATGACCAACGGCTGCCCCTTGTTACTGAAGTCATCGAAACGGGCTGACGAAGCGTAAAAGTGGGCATCTTGGCTCGTCTGCAGACCTGCAGAAGGATATGGATAAGCTTAACCTACCATGCATCATGAACGGGCTGGCTCCAGCGCAGAAGCATCCCCCTCGCTCACCTTTATCTTTCTCTGCGTCTCCGTAGAACTTCCCCGCAGACAGGACGAACTTGCCGTAGTCCGACTTGTGCTTGGATTCTATCCAGCGACTCTTCCAGGCATCTGCACAGAGAAGCTCAGGGTCAGCTTTGCACCAAAGACAGAGAGGGAGGAACCTGAAGCAGTTTTGATGATGCTCTGGAGCAGGTGCAGCACGTGCACAGGGTCACGAGGTCACTCTTAAGTGGGGTTTGTGACTCCTCATCCATG
>NC_050515.1:6290870-6300103 GCF_002922805.2 Oryzias melastigma
GGGGGGGGCATATATGATATAGTGAAATATAGTTTAAAGCTAAGAAAATGTTAGTCTGAGGAGAAAATTATACATTTCTGACAATAAATTTAACATCTAGAAGCATAACAGATACATTTATAATTAAAAATGGAGGCTTTTCCAGCAATTATTTAGCAACTCGTGCACGTGCAGCAACGTTTTAACCTCCGATTATGTTGCACTAGAAATAAAAAGGCGAGCTGGTCATAAAGGAGAAGCTTACCACCATCCTCAAACTGCTCTCGGAAATAAACAGAAGACTCGGCGAGAGCAGATGTGGCACAAACGGCCATCAAAAGCAGCGACACGGCTGTCATGGTGGCGACGTGACGGGACCCCGCAGAGAGAGAAGAAGGGGAGGAAAAAAACCGGCGAACACGCGCGTGGATAGCTGCTGGTCTGATTTCCGCTCGGCGTTCGTCCACCTCGTCTGCGGTTATCTCACAGTGAGCAGCAGAGACACCGCCGCCGCTCTCCTCTCGCCTCAGAACAGATGTCTGAATCTGATTGGACAACGGCCGCGGGCCTCAATAAGGAAACGTAGCGACGATTAGCCAATCACGGAAGAGAGAGTCTCAATGATCGGTGGAGTAGCCAATAGGAGAAGACCACGCATTTATTTGACGCACGCCCACAAAGACAAGAGTGATGGTCATGGATGCGTCACTCCGAAAGAAAAAATAAATAAAAAAGGAGGAAAAAACAAGAAAAACTGAAACTAGAATAGTAAGCAACTAAAAAACAAACAAAAAAATAAAATAAGTTTGACATGTACCTGTACATGTTAAAATATATACATTTAAAAAATAAAAAAACTATATATATATATATATATATATATATATATATATTAATATATAGAGCAAAGATAACCATTCAGATTGTTAATATTTATCATTTCTGGCTTAAATAATGAATACAAAAACAATAGTAAATGTATTTCCAACAGAGCAATTTATTACTTAGGTGTTTTGACAAATTTGTAATGCTTTTAAAGAAAAACAAAGTGGAGGAGACTTAACTAAAGTAGTGCTGTTGGGTGCTAAGAGTGCACAACACAATGTTTGTGTTTGCAGAGGGTGTGAGCCCCTCATAAGCTCTGTCAATGTCCAGAGGTCCAGCTGTGGCACAAATCATATCAATAAATATGTATAATAACAATGTTGTAACATGCAGTTCAAAACAATTTTATAAAAACATTTAAAATAACTCATATTTATGCAGGTGAGATTTGAAATAAATAATGCTGTTAGAAATTATCGCAGACATTGCACAGCTGCTGTAACTGTTGTTTTAAGGTGGAAACCTTCATCCACTCCTCATCCTTCGTCTTGAACATGCTCCCTGTGAACAGGTCAGGCTGCTCCCCTCTCTATCACTGAATCTGAGCGGCAGCTTCGCCTGAGTGGGGGGACCAGGACAGACCTTTTTGTGGGGGAGGAAGGTGTACAGAGCGGATCAGAGAAGACACACCTTCCCGCTTTGCTCTGTGTGCAGATGGACTAGTGGAGGAAGCCGACGCCTCCTGGTCACCCTATCCCTGTCTGTTTGTTCACATCACGGCAGGAAGAAGTTGATCCTCTGTGGGATGGACTTGCATCCTTGGGCTGAGAACAGTCTCTCTTCTTTGGGGACGTACAGCATCGCTTTGGCCACCTCATCCAGCGTCGCTTCATCGGCGTCGATGCCTCTTGCTGCGTATGCATCCCGAGCGCAGAGCTTGACGTGCCGGTACTCCAGAGGCAGAAACGGCACATAGAAATCAATCAGGTGTCCGGACATCAGCTCGCTCTGAGCAAACCCTCCTGAAAGACAGAACCAAACAGCGAGAACCTTTAAAGGTACAGCGATACGATAAAAAGGGGTTGGTATTTTATAGCACTAACAGCAGTTTCAGTGATAGCAAGAAATACTTAAAACATACTAGGGCGAGGTATCGAGAATCATTTCCAGAAACGATCTGATTCAATTCACAAGAGCCTGGATAAATTCTGATCTGATTTTTTTTATTTTTACATTTAGACACATTTGTTTAGAAATAGATTAATAATCTACTATAAGTTTTGAATATATTTATATTAATCTAATACAGTTTACATACTGTAAAATGTATTAGTGGAATAATGAGAATGTTAATATCATACAGTATTACATGTATTCTCAAAAGGAGAAGTTCTAACAAAAATGTTCAGATTCACATCAACAGTAAAGCTTAAACATTGTTCAGCTTCTCCTGGAGGGTGTTTCAGTTTGGCCATTAGGTGGCGATCGCGCTATAGCATTACACCTTAACTACTGAAGAAGAAGAAAGATTTTAGAAGGAAGACTTTATATTGTAAAAAATATTGAAATCCCCTAAAAGGGAAACAAACCTGAAGAAATAACCAACATCTGAACCTGCTGCATACCTTGAGAGTCCATTGTTTCAGCCCGTAGTCGATGCTCCAGATCTTCCATTCCGATGTCTTCCCGGTTCTGACCCGAGTGCCAAAAGTCCAGAGCAACATCATTGATTGCTGCTCCGCCAATATTACTGTGGAAACATAAAAAAAAGGGTCCCCACAAATATCGTTAAAGAAGATCAGGAGAGAGAAAGCAACATCCATCATTTCTATGGGATTAGTTCAACATTTTTGTTAAATGGGGGAGGATAATTCCATTTTTTGGTTATTACGAAGCTGCATCTCTTCAAATCAAATCAAACTTTATTTATAAAAAGTGCTACTTTGCATAATTTGAAGTGCTTTCAAATTACAAACAAAACCAGCCTCAGTGCTTCACAGGACTCCCAGTATGGAGAGAAAATGGACTCACTGGATCTGAGTGTGATTAATTCTTAATTTGTAACTCATGCCTGCATGTTTCTGTCGAACTTTGGATTTGTATTTTCAAATCATCTACATTTTTACGTATCCATGTGTACTTGAAACTGTGTATTCACTTGTACAAAAATAACAAAATACATGTGCACAGCTTTAAATTACAGCAGGTTGAAACTAAAAACACAAATCTTTAAAAAGAATGCACCAATTTCCTGATAAATACACTCAAAACCACATTTACACACACATTTGATGAGAGAACCTTTACACATCTCCAAGATTTGTGTGTAAATGATGCGTTTAAATGCTGCTGGAATGCTGGGTCATCCAAGTTTCTTATATACCACTTTGAACTTAGATTGTTAATAAAATATGGTGAAAACTTTACATGTTCCCACTTTCTTTAATAAATATGCCTGGTGTTTAAAATGAAAAAGTTTAAATATGAGTTTTTAAAACTAAAAACACTAAAGTTTCTCTAATCTCATCACTCCCTCGCAGCTGCACTTTCCCTGCCACCGCAAGTTCGATCACACTGATAGCAAACGTAACAGAAAAACATGCAGACACAGGTTACAAATCGAGAATTACGCACACAAAAATCCAGGGAGACCATTTTTCTTCATATCCCAACCTCAAATGAATAAATGAATTGAGTCATTTTAAAAACAACCAACCTGAGGAAGAGGAAGATGGCTCTGCGGTAGGTGACTCCATCCACGTTGTCATAGTGATCCATGTAAGGCTTGATGGCATCAATGAAGCCCGGATGAAGCTTTTCCGCCTCGTCAAAGATGAACAGGGTCTGCGGGCAGCGCAGCACCATGTCCCGAATGGCTTCTCTCAGTTGGTTCTGGATTCAAACAGACAAGCAAAAATATGGATCAAAAATAATAGGAGAAGTAGAACAGAATTTGATTCAAATTAAAGCTGTGATCCAATTCAAAATAAATCCTGGCGACCTCATCAAAGCATTACCAAATAAGTTCCACGTTTGCCGAGAGTTTAAAGGTTGTAACAAGTCTGTGGCGTTTTGTGTAATATGACAACACTATTTTGAAATTTTGAAGGTACTAAATAAAAGCACCCAGAGTGACCTGCGATCTACCTGGACAAACGCCAGGTTCCAAAAATGCAGGTACTTGTGTAAAACATGACTAAGCAGGTGAGGATCACAAGTCCACGTTGTTCCTGGCACTGAGCGGTGGTGGGCCGTGCCAAGTGGGCTCCGAGCATCTCACCTTGTACGTGTCCACCAGCCTGGCGTGGGGGAAGTGGAACGGGGCGATGAACAAACGCACACACTCGCTCTTCACCCCGTCCCGGTACAGGTTATCAGCGATGAGCCGAGCCACAAAGTTCTTGCCGGTGCCGGACCAGCCGTGGAAGGACAGCGTGAGAGGTTTGTTGGATTCTGGGTTGTTGACGAATCCCTGGATGGCTTTGAGAACAACAGACTGAACCAGGTGCTGGCCGTGGAGTTTGGTCTGGAGGTCGTTTGCCAGACCTGAGCAGTGACAACCGAAAACTGAATGAGTAAATTAATCTGAAAAATATGAAGCAACATGTCCTGTGACAGACAAACAATAGCTAGGATAGGCTCCAGCAAACCAGTGACCCCAAAAGGGATTCATCAGGTGCAGATTGATGAATAGTGAGACAAAAATAAAATATTTGAGCCTGATTTACTAAATATATAGCAACGTATTTAGACCATTATAACACAGTTAAGGCAAATTCTTTGTAATAAGTTAGATAGTAACCTAAAAATAAATTATGTATATTCTTATGATGGTTTTTTTGCCTTTTGTGTAGCAACTCAAGATAACTTCATAGAACTGGTCCTTTACAAATAATTTAAATTATATGATATACTATGATTTAAATGTAAGTTTTATATTATGCACCACTTAAAAAGGTACAATTTGATATTTTATCAGTCATAAAATCAATTATTTTTTGTCTTAATCCGCCATTAGATGTTTATCTAAATATGATTATATAATAGTGTTTAAAATCATTGTGTAATCAATGATGAAATTTGCTTTTTTGTACACTAAAGCACAGAAACAACGTGCAAATGTTTAGCTGCATTGCTGATGAGTCAGATCATATATTGTAAATATTATATATCACATTTAGGTTGTAAAACGTTTAATTTTAAAAACCTATTTTGGATAAAATGTGTTGAAATCTAACAAAAATGTGTTGATCGGAGGACCAGGTACCTGTGATGTTGTTGGTTATCCGACAGTCTCCAGACTCGCAGCACTGACCCAGACTACAGTACCACTGATGGAGGAGGCTGATGTAGTCCTGGGAGAAGCCAGCCCACAAGTCCCTGGTAGGAACTGATCACAAACGGGGCGGTCAGCCGTTTGCCGCCCATCACGTCCCCACACGAGTGTTTCTTCACTCCTTACCTTGCTGTGAAGCATCATCCTGGTGTGGCTGGCACTCCCCCTCCCAGATGTTACAGTAAATGTAGTTAAAATAGTACGTGGAGACGTTACTGATGCTGTCGAGCTGCAGGAAGTGGGCCTCTGCGGACAGCGCGCAGACGAGCGCCAGCAGCCGCCACACCATCGGGGAACGGAGCGGTCCGCGGCGGGGGAGAAGAGACGGGAAACCGCGGCGGGGCTCCGGCCTCACGCTTATGAGGAGCGCTTCATTCACGGACGGCCTGCTCGGTGAGTGGGCGTCCGTCTCCGCGTGACTTCCTCATCCGATGACTAGCCCCGCCCATACACTTCCGGTTGCAGTAAAGCTAAGCTAGCATTAGCTTGGTCATCTTCTGCATATTTCTTCATATGTAGTAATAAATAAACCGATTTTAATAAAACAATCTCATTAGACAAATGGCGAATAACGTACAAAAACTTTTTACTCATTTTAACTATTTCAGCATATTTAAAAGGACAATATTTGATTTGTAGATATATAAAAAAAAAAAATCTTTGAGTTTTTTTCCCCAATACATAAATGCTTTTTAACCATTTCTCAAAAACTGATTTTTTTTACTATTGAATAAACAATATTTATTGCAAACATGGTGGCCAATTTAATTAATCATTGCATCAGTCACTCCAACATAAAACACAGGATGTTTATTTTGAACAAAACCAAACACACAATCATGCAGTTTCAGTCAAAAACGCCCATGTTCACAGCATCCGACAGTCCATCTTCAGTGCCACCATTTCAGTTTCTGCAGAAGTTTCAACATCTGTAAAAAAAAAAAAAAAAAAAAAAAAAAAAGACAAAAGGTCTTCATTACTGAGGAAAACTAAAACCAATTCAGACCATTACAAAACCTCACAACCTCATACAAAAATGGAACGGTAAAGGGTTATAATCAGCTGAATTCATTTGGCAGAATCTTTTAATCATTGGTTGAATCTTTATTTAATAGATTATGTCTCTGTTAACGACTTACTGTTGATGAACTGAAACACCTAAAGAACAAAAAAAAAGAAAAAAGTTTTAAAATAACGCAATGGCATACTTCTTATTTAACTAATGTAAACAACTAATGTACCTCATGTGGAAGCCTTTATTTAAAACCGATGCCAAAGGTGGTGAATCCTGAGTAGGAAAAGCAAGAGCATTAAGTCAAAATGTGCAGACCAGCATCTCAAATATACTAATGGACGCTGACCAGGTCAGCTAGAGCTAATATGACACTTCATGATAGAATCAGTCTCAACTTTGTCATCACACAGGTCAGCTTTGGGTACTTAATGAAACATAAATGCAGCTAAAAGCTGCAGCTTTTACAGATCAGATGAGACTAGATCAATGGATACCGGTACCTCAATGATAAAAAGCAGATAAATCCAGACTTACTGTATCGACTTAAATTCTGATCAAGAAGTTTCCACAATCCACAAAGACCTGCAGATGAGAAAAAAAATGACTCATTTTCTATCAAATTCAAAATCGTTCTTTAACATGACAGCTCATCCAGATCAGAGAATTTTCTTTATATCCTCAACTGGATCAGAGACCTGATTCGCACTCATCCCATCTGAATCTACATCACCACTGTGAGATACAAATACAGTTCTTACCTGGAGAACTGTCAGCAGACTCGCCTTTTTCTGTCCAACCTGGATAGAAAGAAAGCAGCAGTTAACAAAATGCTAAATATTAAAGACGCAGATGTAAACTTTTACTGACACGTCAGATAGGAGCGAAAGACAAATGTATTCTTCACAGTAAATCTGTTGAACTATGCAGTCATCACTGTGTCAATCATAACGCGGCACATATTATCCATTTCTACTCACCTCCATGTGGACGTCAGGAGATCCTGAAATAAAAAAATACACATTTTAGATCATGTAACATCCATGATATAAATCAAAATAACTTCAGTTTTGGGGCTGATGCATCAGTTAGGAGCGAAAGACATGTTTGTTCTTCATTTTGATCTGCTGAACTATGCGCTCATCATTGCATCCAAAGTAGGAAAGTTTAAATTCTTCAAAAAATAAATCTTACCTATAGAACCAAAGACCAGGAGGAAAGCTCCTCACCACAACCTGCAACAGAAGTGAATGTTATAGTGCAGATATAAACTCAAATTAACATCAAATTCAGTTTTTACTGCATCAGAATAAAAGTCCTCTTCACTTTTCTCAGAGAGATTCCCATTGTTTTAAAACAAAAATCATCACAAACAGCTTAACCAACATTCTTGTAGTTTAGTATCAATTATTACCTTTTTCATCATAGGAGCTGCTTCAATTAGGCCTAAAAACAAACAAAAGCACACATTTAAAACATAAATAAAAGCATCCAGGCTTATAATAGGTTTCTAATCATCTGTGCCTCAGAAATGTCAACAAGGTGGTGTTGTTATCGTCATCCAGCTAGTCGAGAGTAGCAAATAATTGTCATCACAGCAGCACGTCGTTCTAAAAAAGCAGATTTATGCTTCTTTGAAGTGTCAATAATTAGGGAATTAACATTTATGTGTCACTGAAATAAAGTAAAGTTGAGGTCTACTAGTAATTGGACCTCAAGTGGTGGTGAAAACACTTCAAAGGAGCAAATTAATAAATCAGATTACATAAATAAGAGCAAACTTACACGTCATCTTTAAAAATGGTCAACCAGGTGTCTGGATTCTCTCCATAAATCTGTGGATACACTTAAATTAGTATGAGAAAATTATATTTAACGTAATTGAGGTCATTTGAAGGCAAGAAGCATCAGTGTATAGTTAGTCAGAAATCACTTCTGTCCACTACTCTTATACATTAATCATCACCAACTTCTTTACGTGCAAGTGACTGAAATCCTACAGACTTTAACATACCTGCATATGGATGGACAGCACCGCAGTAGTAACGGCATTTTTTACCTAAAGGGGGAAACACATCCATCAATTTAAGACATTTAATAGGTTACTAATTAGTTATAATTTTTTTTAAAAACACTGACCAGATATAATTGATTTCCATGTTAACTTCAAAGTTTAAAGTCACACGTGACCTATGATCTGCAAAAAACACAAAATAAATGTTAGCATCCCGCTCAAACACGCACGAAAAACTGAGCTAAAAGTTCGTCCCATGGTGTCAGAGATGTTGGCGTTTCTTCACATTCACTCAGATGTCCCTACCAACATTAATTCATCATTAAACCACGGGATACACTCGGAATTCCCAATACTTGGTTAAAGGGGGGGTTAAACGAACGGTTTAGCTAGCAAGCTAATTAGCAAGGCCACGTGCTTAAGGCCTGCAAAGACGTGTCAAATTCGGTAAAACGCAACAAAAAGTTCACGCTTCCGCCTGTTATGCAAACAAAAACTTTCACAGTAACAGGCTTTTTAGAAACGTAAATGAAAAGAATAAGGAAAAAGAAGTAAAACAGTACATCTTCTCACCTCATAAGCGCACGCAGTAAGGCGAAGAATGAGGACGAGCAATCGGTTCAGGACTCTTTTATATACTGTCGCAAAGGCTGATGGGAAATAAAAGTACATCCTGTGGAACTCCGCCCCTGCTGGCCAATTTATGAATAACAACTGACTACATTGATTTACACAACCAGATTTCTAGATAAGCAATTTTAAATAATAATAATACATTAGCCTTTTTTCTTAAAAAGATTGAACATTAGTGATGCTCAATATACATTTTGTATTAAAAAAAACCTTATTCATTCCCATTTTATTATAATTGCCTAAATACTTTTCTATATTTGTTAAATTAAGCGTTATCATTATCAAACATAACATTCCTCTCTTTGAAATTTACTGTATTTTATGTCAAGAAACGAACTGTCTTATATCGACATCAACATTTCTGAAAAAATGCACAATTAATAAATGCTTAAAAATCTACCGAAGTACAAAACAAAAGACAAAAGTTGTCCTGA
>NC_050515.1:6300963-6333405 GCF_002922805.2 Oryzias melastigma
TCTGATTGCACAAAGACTTTTCTATATTTGTTAAATCAAGCTTTATTATCAAACTTAACATTCCTCTCGTTAAAATGTACTGGATTTTATGTCGAGAAACCGAAAGTTTTCTAATATCAACATCATCTCTGAAAAAAAAATGCATAATTGATCCATTCATATCTCTGTAAATGTTTAAAAATTCTACCAAAGTAAAAACAAAAATCAAATGTTGTCCTTACCTCTTATTTTGTATATTTTACTTCTTTTTAGTGTCCGATAGAGATAGGAAATCGGGTTTTTATTTACTTCTCAAGAGCCATTTTACTACATTAACTCTACATTCCCAATATTTCTTTTTTGTCATCTTTAATTAAATCAAAATGTCTCTAACTACAAAATTCTTCAGGTTTTCTGATAGAAGACAAACACTACTTTGCATAACTCTTAATTAAAGCAAACAAACCTGAAACTCGGTGGGTTTTTGCACAAAAACAAAACAAACAAAAAAAAGCTGAAAGAAGCAGGACTGAATCTTGCAGAAATCAACTCATAGAGATTTAATATTATGCATCAATAAACAGGAGAGTTGATACAATCAATGCGTATAACCAGAAGGAAATTTAAAAAATACATTTGTTTTGATTGCTCTCTATTAGGCAATACTGAAAAGAATGGCAAGGCCTCTATTCAAATTGTAACGTAAAGACAGAACATGAATGGAAAAAAAAATGACAGCTTTGATTTTTGTGAGAACGTATCTCAGTTGGCTCATTTCTGAAGGCATTTTTATGTGTTTATTGAAGTAAATTCACTTCGCTGTGATCACTGCATACAATACCAGCAGAAATCCCTTCACCTGATTCAATCCCCCCTTTTCATAAAGGCCAAACTGTAAACAAAAACAAGAGATCACTTCGTACTCGCGTCAGCATTTTCAGGTGAGCTGCTTTTCTATTTTTTTTTCTCCATACATCATATTTATTCGCATTTCAATCCATACTGTGGCTTTGTATAAGAAAAGGAATAATGCAAAGAGCTGCAGGAAAAACGCTACCCTACGTGATTCCTAACTTCAAAAACATTCCATTAAAAAGAAAAAAATAGTGATCGGACTGAACCAGCAGAACGCAGTGGCCAAAAGTTCCTGTGACACAAGAAAAATGAAGGTGATGTGGAAACAGAAGGGAGACTTCCAAGAACAGGATTCAGACAATCATTTTGTTCATAAATGCCGTTAGATCAAAGTCCCTTCACTTTAAGCCTTTTTTGGTATTAATCTGAGTTACAACTTGAATCCGTCCTTTCAGTTTTGATGCTGAAGCTCAAGTCGGTCTTTCCATCAGGAAAACATTTGGAACACAAAACAGTCTGAAATGGGAACAAAACTTAAAAAAAAGGCTGAATGGAATGATTCCTAAAGACAAAAAGCCATCAAATCTTTAAGAGTATTTTACACTATTGCAAGAAAGGAAAAAAAGCATTGAAAATAAAAAAGAATATATATTTATATTTCCATCATATGTATATTTATATATAAACATCAGTTATAACTCACTGCAGGCAAGAACTTCTTTCCCCCTTTAGGATTCACCTGCCCCCCCCTTGTAAGGCCATCAGACTCTGGCAGGGAGCAGCAGCTTTCTTTCCTCAGTCGCCAGATTCCCTGAGATGTAGAGCTCGATTTTTGTTTTTTCTTGTTTGGATGAAACACCACAGACCTCCTGAACAACTAAAGAAAAGCTCTATGAAGGTGTGAAGCGGACAGTCGAATCCATGGAGGGAGGGCAGGGGGGGGTCGATGCAATTTTTAAATTCTTTTTCATCCGGTTGTCCAGGAACGGTGGCAACAAGACAGCTTAAATAAGAAGAGGAGCTTTACTAATATTTATGTTACATCTTTGATGCTTTCATTCATTTCCGTATTGTTTGACAGTCAAAAGCAAAGCAGGGAAAAACGACCAATCGACAGTAAATCCAGGGCTTGGATAAGAAGGGAGGGGGGAGTTTGCAAAAGAGTTCTTATGAAGACTCTAGAGTGTGCATTTCTTTATGCATATGTGTGTCTTCTCAGGGCCTCTGAGTGGGTAGTCTCTTTAGAAGTGGCTCATCGTAGACCCAGCACTCCCCGTCTTCATGGAATAGCTATTAAAAGACACAAAACGGATTATTACTCGTCATAAAATATATTTCTGCTGATTCATAAAGGCTTAGTCACAAATGTCATTATGGGTGAATACGGGTGACAACTATGTAATTACGTAAACAACACATTAGGGTAAAGTAAGGACAAATATTTTCCATTTTTTGACAATACAAAATCTTAAGCTACAAGACCAGAAGCTTAACTGTGTTTTTATGTCAAGGGTGTCAAACTCAATCGCAAATGGGTAAAAATCCAAAACACACATTAGTTCGAACAGGATAAACATTTACTGAACACTCTAAAACTCTATTTTTAATACTTTAAAACCATAACTTTTTAACATAATTAAGATCGCAATACCTGCGATAATGTTAGTGGGAATGCTGTAAACTGGATTTGACCGCTGAGTGCTGATAACTGATAGCTAAAAAAGCAGAAGCTGATAGCCAGCTAAAATATTAGCTAAATGCCAAATTAGCCTAAAAAGACAAAATAAAAAAGACCTTAGGTTAGCCAAAACAGCTAGCATGTAGCTGAAAAAATAGCTAAACTTTAAAACACCCTAAAAAGCCTAAATAGCCAAAACAGCGAGTGTGTAAATATTAGTCTAACTCCAAAAAAGTCTAAAATACTTTAAAAAAGCCAAAATTAACCACAACAGCTAGCATGTAGCTGAAATATTAGCTCCAAAATAGCCTAAAAAATCCTAATAAAGGTCAAAATAGTCTAAAAAGCTAGTAGAATGCTCATTTTTAAAACTTTAAAGCCATAACTTCTTAACATAATTACGAATAAAAAAAAAATCCAGAATAAATCAACTTTAACACCATAAAAATATATTTTGTCAAAATTATACAAGTTAGAAATGAGCGGAAGATAACATCGGGCATGATCTGGAGGGCCGGATAGAATTACAAGAAGGGGCCAGATCCGGCCCCCAGGCCTTGACTTTGACACATGTGTTTTATGTGATCCTTGTCTGCAGCCTAAAACTACCCAAGTACACACCAGATAGGTAGGGGGTTCTACTTTTTCTTTTTCTAGCATTTACTAGAACATGTCCGCCTTCTCCAGTTAGAAGCGTCTTTGTGCCAAAATTCACAGCAATACAAATCTCCTAAATGTTCTTTCACAGCTCTATTCCCATCTATAAAAGACTTCGAATAATTCTGTTTGGGTCAAACTGGATAAAAGTATCGTATTAATCGTCTAAATGTTGTATGTTTTTGATTGCGACTGTCCACTCTAAATGCTAACTTTTTATACTTTTCAAGTGGTGTGTTCGTCCACTAAACAGAACCAGGTATTACTAAGGAGAAATAATAAAAATTTAAAAAAAAGGGGAAAACTGCATCCTCTAATGCTGCAAAATATAAAATATAAGTAATTTCTTTCAAGTAACTTGCTCTAATTTTCTATCTTGTTGTCCGCTCTTTCTTTGTATGTGTCTGTGTGTGAAGTTCGGCATTCCCAATAACTTCTTCAGTTAAGTTTTCATCTTTTTCAGACAATTTTCCTGCCTAGTCGCGCACTGCAATCGCTGGAATAGGACGCACTATCTTTACGTCACTGCTAAATCCGACTCCCTGACTGGTTAAAGTTTTGTTGTTTGGCGATCAAACAGTCAAAACTTCAACTGGTCAGTGAACGTTTGTACGTAGAGCAAAGCCGACGGCTCACCCTCGTCTCCCACTGTTTCTCCTTCTCCTTCCTCTCTCTGGCTTCAGCTCTTTGTTTCTCCTCCAGTCTGTGTTTGGCTTCTGTCGCTGCATCGATGTCCTTCAGCTTCAGGTTCACCGTCACATCCCTCCATAGTCTGTGGAAACAGAAGCACCCAAATCCAATGGGTTTTAACCCCGACTGCATCGACATTGAGGCATTTTGGTCGCCGAGGTTGATCCGTGTTTGTCCGCTCACCTTCGGGATTCGAAATCCAGCTGGTCCTCCAGCTTTCTTACTTTCTTCTTAACGATTCCCATCTTCTTTGTGTCTATGAACGACGTGTTTTCCTGCAGTTACAAACATCTTTTGATATGATGGAGGGATTTTTATGGAGTGATTTTTGTGCCATCATGTTGGCAAGTAAAAGTCACAGTTTAAAGATGTTCTAAATTGAAAAAAAGTAAAGTGTTAAGAATAAAAAGTCATAATTTTAAAATAAAAATATTTAATATCTGGTTTCAGAAACGTATTTTTGCTTTTAAAAATATTTTGCAAATCATCTGGCTGGCACAAACATCACACGAAACAGAAACATATTGATGCAAAATCAAAGATAGGGCGAAAGTGAGATGACACACAACGTATCTAAAACATTTGTGCTGCAATCGCAAAAATACTTTTTGAACGGGAAAAAAAAAAGTTTGCGATCACAAAAATATTTTTGAAGCCAAAAAAGAAAAAGTCAGCAAACACAAGAAGATACATTTGCAAATCAGCAGGCTGGCACAAACATTACACTAAACAGAAAAATTAATGCAAAATCAAAGATAGGGTGAAAGTGGGATGACACACAACGCATCTAAAACGCTTGTGCAGCAATCGCAAAAATACTTTTTAAACGCAAAAAAGAAAGTTTAAAAATGCAAAAATATTTTTTGAAAGCAAAAAAAAACATTTGCAAACGCAAAAATAAAAAATTGAAAGCAAAAAAAAGGAAGTTTGCAAATGCAAAAACATTTTTTGAAAGAAAAAAAAGAAAGTTTACAAACGCAAAAATACTTTTTCAAAGAAAACATTTTTTTAAACCCCAAAAACTTTTTGAAAGCAAAAACAAATTAGCAAATGCAAAAAAAATGTTGAAAGCAAAAAAGGAAAAGGTGGCAAACGCAAACATTTATATGATAGCAAGTATTAAATATTTTAATTTGCAAATTATATAATTTTTATTCTTAACACTTTATATGTTGTTTACAATTTTGATCTCAAAACTGTGACTTTTGCTTTAAACAAGGTGGCACAAAAATCCCTCCATAGATTTTCAGTAAGAAAGAAAGGATTCATTTCAGTTAATAGGATCAAACTTCAACTATATCAGTAATTTACTTGGTAAACAACATTTATTTTGATCAAAATAATCAAATTTAAAAACATTTAAGCTGAAACGAGGATCTTCACTCACTCCAGTTGCCCATTTGGCGTACATCACTCCATTCCATTCTCCCTCAATGGAGCAGAAAGACTTCTTGTCGTTTGGTGCACTGTAAAAGACGCAGCAGAAACGTTCTGTTTACCACAGCATGATTTATGGTTTCATGGTGAGCAGACGCTTTGGCCTTACAATATGTCGGCTGTGATCCTGTGCTTCTTCCCGCCATAGAAGGGTTTGGTGTGGAAGACGATGTTCGCACTGTAGCCCGACTTGGAGCAGGAGATGTTGCACTCGCCGCCCAGCTCCACCCACGGCACGGTCAGAATCGACCTGGACAGACAGACAGACTGGGGTCAAACCGAGCACGCCAGCGAGCGATGATGCGCTTTAGCCCGTCAGCTACCTGCCGTATCCGTTAGGGAAGGTGAGAATGTAATGTTCATCGTGCTCCAAACATGACACACAGCCTGCAAAACAACACAAATTCAGGATGCTTCGTCCATCTACGTAACAACCGCACAAGCTAGTCCGTTGATGTACCTTGACCAATGTTGTGGACTCCGATTGACATGCCGAGAAACTTCGACTTGGTCCAGATGTGAGCGTTGAACTGGATCTTCCTGTTTAAACACTCTGCGTAGAATGCAGAAACTACAGAGAAAAAGAGACAAAAAGCGATTTTTACTATTCAGAATATTTTGCTTGAATAGTTCCTATATGTACGCAAGTTATACTGGATTTAATTCAAATATGTATCTGAACACCATCATTTATACTTTTGGTTAAAACAAGAGATAAGTAGTACCTAACAGAGAAAAACAACAAAGATTTGGAGAGAAAAAAAAAAATTTCTCACTTTCAATCAACCATGAATTCTCATTAATAAATTTGCCTAATGGAAACACGACAGTTTTGAAAAATATTTGCATTTATCAAAAATAAAGTTTTGCGGTTGGAGGAGGTGGTTTTTGTGGCGTTTAGAAATCAGTGGCGTATTGTCGGGGCCTTCAAAGCCTTCAGTGAAGGCCTAAAATTAAAATATATATATATATTTGTCTAAAATATATTTTAGATCATTCCAACTGTTCAACCAGCTTCTCTCATAGCCCTACGCTGCTTTAAGACAGCTTTATTTCACATATAAAGTTTCTAACCAATCAGATTTTAGCCCTCAATTGTTGCTAGGTTCATTAAAGTCTGCCTTACACTCATACAGTCAGTGCGTCCGCCTTCACTTCCGGTTTTGTGGACGACTTTCCGTAAAAAACACTGTTGATTAAACCATAGCTATTTATGGATTAAACACATTTATGTTGATTCAGCCAATCAGAATTTGAGTTAGAGTCTCTGGAGCTTCATGAGGATGGAGGATGGCATAGTCGCCTCTGATTGGATGGAAATCGAATTGTTGGATCCTCAGCTCCTCTGTAAACCAAATCTCTTCATCCGTAGCCACTCCCACATAGCTCGCCACTACATGGCCGGAATAAGACGCCAACGTCTCCTTTGATAGATGAAGATGAGAGCTAGTGCTGTGACAGAAATCTGAATGGATCTGCTGTAAATCAAAGTATTCTTCACATCGTGGTTTTGAATGATTCATAACATAAGTTTGTTTGTGTTTATTCACATAATTATGATTTAATGGAAACAGTGAAATTGCAAAAATTTTAAGAATTTTGAGAAAGTTTTGAGAATATGCATCATGAAAACGTAGCAACTGTCACTATTAAAAGTTTCTAACTTCCTGGTTAACTTCAGCAATAAAAAAATCACTATTGTTTTGGATCATTTAACAACAAACCCTGAAAAATGTCTCCACAGGTTTTTGTCCTCCTGACTAAAGTTCCAGTTGATCAGAGTAAAAAAAAAAAGTAAATGAAGAGACAAGACATCACGTCTTTGATCACCAGATTTTTGTAAAATTCTTTACTTTCATTAGGTATTTTTTTTAATCAAGCAAAATTAGTTTAGGGGAAATTATTTCAATATTTTTATCCTAAACAATCAATAGTTTTACTTTAAAAATAGGAAGCTTCACCAACATTTTACTTTGAAGGTTTATTTACGCCCTGTGACTGTAGCGTATTTGGTTTGGATCTGCACCCAGACACGACTGCAGAGAACCAGAAGGTTCCCGTCAAATCCAGGACACAGACTTTTCAGTCTCCTCCCCTCAGGGCGGCGGTGCATAAAAACCACTCGCCACAAAGATAGCTTCTTCCCTCGAGGCGTCACTCTGATGAACTCTTGACTGGTCACAGAGTACAGAATGCAACATGGGAACTGTTACACTGTTTATATCCATATCTTTTCTCCAGATGTTTTTATTTATTTTTATTCTTTATTTTTGATCTCTTTGCGCACAGAAGTCACTGGAACCAAATTCCTTGTACATGTACTTGGCCAATAAAGCTGATTCTAATTAATATATATACGCATTAAAAACATTATTTAGTAATTTTACAACAATACTTACATAAACATTTTTTTTTTCAAAATTGATAAAAGAATCAGGAATTTCACAAATAAAATAGTCAAATTTTTAAGAACGGATGGCAAATATCAGAATTTAGATACTCGTTACAGCCCGAGCAGAGACTTATGGAAAACGAGCGAGACGCCGTCCCTCGAGAATTTCCGCGTTTACCAGCAGCTGCACAAAGCTTGATCAAATTCTAAAAACACAATTTTGCAATTACATCGTTTGCAAGTTTTTTTGTAATTGTCGTGTTCCATTAGGCAAATGTATTTTCACTAATCCAATGTACACAGTTTCATTGCAGGTGCAGCCAACAAAGTGTGAGTCCTGAAGACATGAAGGTTGCAGACTCACTGGGTGGGTGGTGAGAGACCTGTTCAGCCACAAAGCACACACTGTTGGTGGAAGCCCACGGAACTGGACCGTCCGATACGGTCTCCTGAAGGAGAAAAAACATTTTCCAGCATTTTACCATCAAAAGTTCTGCACATGTGCCTCAGAAAGGCCTCGGCTCCTCACCACGTGTTGAGCGGGCTCTTCTGCCTCACTGGGCAGATCCCAGTGGCAGTAGAAGACTTCCCCCAGAATGGGGTTGTAAGGTTTCTTGGCCACCGAGCCTTTCCGGCCGGCGTGGAACGCCGACAGGTACCATTTGACCACCTGGACCATCCGCTCCCTCGGCTCCGGCTGCTCAGCGATACTTGAGAGGAATCAAATGGAAGAACGTTAGCCGGTTGTTCACCTGGAGGAGGGAGGGGCTTAAACAAATGCCATACGTACCTTACAAATAAGTCTGGGTGTGCAAAGAAGTCTGCGTACATTTCTAAGAGAGATCTCCTCTCGAGGATGAAGGTCGGCAGTACCACCTGAGAAGCAAAAGAGTCCGAACGGATCAGAAGGTGAGGAACCAGAACAGAGTAGAAAATAAAGAACGATGGAGAATGTCCTCACCTTTGTGAGGTCCATGCCCAGCCGGACTTGTGAGAGCAGATGCATGATGACGCTCTTGTGCTCTTCCACAGACTCGCCCTCGCCGTCGTCATCGCGGTCGTCATGGCTGTCAAACTGATCTGAGAGGAGAGAAGACCATTACTGTTCAACAGTTCCTCGTCTCAAAGTCCCACTCTGATCATCTTTAGATGCAAAAGCGTTCCCAGAGATCTTGTCATCATGATTGTGACATTTTAGGCAAAATCAAAAAACCGGTCCGTGAGTCACTTGGTACAAATAGAAAAAAATGAATACATGCACTAACTTATTTTATTTCCATTTAGTTCATTTTCTGATCCTGAAGGAAGTTTTATTTTGGAAATCTGTCAGATTCTGTCGACAATATCCGCCGTCTTGGTCACATGACTTGAAGCGGCAACCTGGATTGCTAAGAATCTAACAAAAAACAAACAATAAAATGTATTTGGAAAGTTTCTGTAGGGAGAAAAGAGCCAGTGAGGAAACCGAAGAAGAGCCTTCGACTTCAGAGAACAATAAAGCTTCTGATAAAACTGGAAATCTTCCTCCACATAAGGAATTATTCACGCAGTTGTTCTCGTGTAGCAGAATGAGAACTCTCGACTGTTTCACACAAGTTTATATTACATTTATAAAATACCAGTTTTATGATGGTTGCGTCATTTTATTTAGCTTTATTTATCCATCACACCTTAAAAGTTGGGTGTAGCTGAAGCTAGCGTCTGGTTGTTAGTCTCCACTTTGATGCTAAAGGTAAAATCTTCATCATAAAGTTCAAACATTTTATGAATGACGATTCAGTCAAAAAAAGTTGTTGAATTTGTGGAAACTTGTAAAACTTGAGAAATGTCTAACAGCAAAGCTGAATTGGGTTCAGAAACTATAACACAGAAAAGAAATGTTCCTTTGTGTTGGAAAAAAAATGTGAGGATTTCTGTAAATATGATCTATTTCTGTGCCTTGAAAGATAATCAAAGCCTGGATTGAGAGTTAAAATGTCATTCTTAGGTTAAAAAAGTTTCATTTCTTTTTGCACAAACGACTTCAACAAATCAACAACTTTGTTTCATTGAATCTTCATCATCTGTATAAAAAATATCAACTGAAATTTTTAGACTTTTTATTTTAACAAAATTTCTTGTATTAGCATTTTATTTTGAAAACAAATTTTTAGAAACAGGAAGTTTAAATACGCCATTTTTTTCCCCGTTTGGACCGGTCCATTAAAAGAATATTGTCCAATTTAAACTGATCCGTAGCTTGTAAAAGGTTTGGGATCTCTGGTCGAGGACGTAGTATCTGCTCCTGATCCAGAACGATTTGAATAAAAAAATACTCAGAAATACTTAAATTAAAGATAAGGCTTTTAAAGAACTTTTTAAGGCCAAACATGTCAAAAATTAAGACCAATTTCTCAGTCTAGTTCCCATTCTAATAATTATTTCCCATTTTACTCATTTATTCCAATTTTTTGGGCCAAAACTGTGGCTTCTTTCTTGTTCTTTGTGGTCTTCTTTTACGTCTTTTTTAAATCAAAACTGCTACGTAAGGGTGTATAACAAATGGTTTTCTCGATTTTATTTACATCATTTGATCAAAATGATCTTGGTGGAAAAAAAATACATTTTTGACAGGAAATGTTTTAAGCAGCATTATTTTTAGACTCAGATATCAAAATTCAAGACTTTTTAAAATCTTCTTTATGGTATGATCTCCACATTCATACATTCAATGCTTTTAGGACTTTACGACTTTGCAGGAACCTTGTTCTTTATAAATGCCACAAGAACACAATTTGTATCGAGGTGGGAAATGAAAACCGTCTTTACATACTTCTAGCTTTCTGTGGATTAATTTAGAACAGGAACAAAAGAAGAACAGCAGGACGAGAACACACCCAGGTGAAAGCTGCGTGGATCATCTGGAAGGTTCTTACCTGCGTCTGTGGTGCCATTGGACATCGATGAGTTCAGGGACTCGGTCGTGTTTGGCCGTTTCAACGTTGATTCTTGGCTAGCATCAGGAGAGGCTGCAGGAGGCTTGGAGGGACTGAAAGTGAGAAAAAAAACAGAAGAGGAATAAAAGAGCTTTTCCAGAATAGCAATTTCTCTCTATAGGCTCCTGAGGAGCCCGGCAGACAAATGTCAGCGTTCTGGGAAGTGGGAGGTCCCCCGCCGGCTCTGCGGGAGCCAGGAGGTGGGCAGATAATGGACTCACTCTCTGCAGTGTTTGGGTGAAGTGCTGCTCTGGTAAAACTCGTCGGCATCATAAAATTCGTCCTCGCTGGAGGAGTAGGAGAAGTCTGGCACGGAGTGGGAGGGCAGAGGGATGTGAGCCGGGGAGGCAACGCCGCTGCTGGTGCCGGACGGCCCGCTCCCTGAAACACACAAAAAAAACAACGAACACGGTTTGTGATGATCAAAACATCTGAGAAAACTCAGGTACATTAAGCCGTGTTTAACCTGGTCAGTGCTTCCTCAGCGCCGCTTAATGACTGCACTCTCAGTCGTGCAGCCAGAATGTTTACTGCACCGCGCAGCGCTTTCATGCTGCTGCATCAGCACAGAAGCAGCTCCTTTAATTTACTTAATGCTCACCGACATCACGCTACAACAATATTAGGATTCCTACTTTTCAGCACTACAGTAGAGGCCTTACTGTGTTTTATTTCCTCATTTTGAGGAGGTTTAATTCAGTGGAAGGATAGAAAATATAAGATAAAGTCTCAAAAATGATTAGGAAGTGCTCCAGGAAAAAAAAATTTAAATTTAAAAACATCCTTTGACAGCTACTGCTTAGTTCCGACAAAACTTTTAAAGGTTGAAACTTTCAGATTTTTAACAAATAAAACTAATTTTGAGTCTAATTTCACCAAAAAAAAAACAACAAAACAATCAGCAGGTTTGCAAACTTACTGATACATTTATTTTTTGTATATTTTTTGGGTAATTTTTTCCGCATGTTTTCTGTACATTCCTCAATCCTACAACTTAATATGCAAAAATCAACAACTTTAAAGAAAAAAAAAGGAAATTGAGCTTGAAAAATACAAGAGACTAATTATTCTAACTTAATACAACATTTAAAAAAATTTAAATATTTGTGCAAAATGTATGGATACATTATATTATTACCATCTGGCCAAACGAAGGAAAACGAACAAATAATGCGTGTAAACAAAAAAAAAAGTTTAAATGTATGTGTACGTATTAACACTCAGCTATCATACATGTGTGCATATGTGTTGAAATTAATGAAAACAAATTAATAAATAGAAGTACAAAAAGATGCATTACGATAAAAAGAATAAAGTTAAAAAAGTTGAGGATAAATGAACTTTAACACACTATAAAGGTGATTTTGGCTGCAAAGGCAACATTTAAAAAAACTGTAAAAAAAAACTAATTTACAATTTTCTTAAATATATCACACATTCACTTCGTATTATAAAGTATTGTGTATGAAAAAGTGAAGCCTTAAACTAAAACAAAAAAATAAATAAATAAGTTTTGATTAATAAATATAGACACAAGTTCCAAAAACATCTTCCTAGATGTAATTTTTAGGCAGGAATCGGGCGCTCACCTGTGCTGTTGGGAGTGGAGGTCTGTAAACTACCCATCACCGTGACGACAGGACCAACAGGTAACGTGGAGGGCCTTTGGTCGGATTTACACACCTGAGAAGCGTCTTTAACGGAAAAAGAAGGTTGAATGTTATAGCCAACTTTTCTGTTAGCTATAAAGGTTATATTAAACCAATACATGAAATAACAAAAGCTTTGGTAACTTATGGGAGAAATTCACCAAAACTTTTCTACACATTGCTACAGTAATATAGTGTGAACAACAGGGGGCGCTTTTGTCCCGTTGGATCACATTACCTGTGGGGAGGGCGGCCTGTGTTGGCATGGTGGTGTTAACTACAGGAATCTCCAGGGGGGGCTGGTAGATCCCATCCACTGGGTTGATGGTGCTCTGCGAAAAGTAAAAGCACCACAAAAATCAAAATACGTGTGCAAACCCAAACCCAAACCCCCTGACAGGATGGATGAACATTTAGATTCTATCACCAAAATAAAAGCCCAATAAATCATGAAGCTGCACGACATGTTTCACTGAAGCAGATTAGAGATGACCTCTAATAACCCAGACGGATCTATGCTCTTTATCCCAGTGTCCTGCAGGGCCGTGTTACCAGGTGTCACTAATGTAATCACTTTAAACCAACATGACCCCCCCCCAAACATGAGCAGCAGCTTTAGACACGTCTGCTGACCTTTGAGCCCCCCCACAAGTACAACAACCTTCATCACGTTAGTCTCAAATGAGCGTGACTGTCGATTTTCAGACAGACCGACCCCCCCCCCCCAGGAGAAATGAACACAGCAGACCCGAATGAGGTCACTGCCCTAAGAACCCCGCATAAAAGAGCGAGGGAAAAAGCATATCGATGTTCATTCCCCCAACGGCTGAGCCGCCCGCAGAGCTCTTGCTAGCCGGCAAATGGCATCTAGTCATTGTGACGCGATATCCCATCACTTCCACCTGACCTGTGGTGACTTTTATAGCTGTGGTCTATAAAGGTTTGATGATGGGTGGAGATTAAACGAGGACCGGGCGGCGTGAGGCGATAACTCCACTTTAGGGAGGGAGGATGACATCAAGAACGGATGACGTTTATGGGATCAGCTTCAAGTGAATGAAAAACCAGATTGTAAAGTAAAAAGGAAAATGTTAAACTTAAAAGTGCACATTCTAAACTTAAAATACTAAAAAATTGTAAAACTGAAAATATGAATTTAAATTTGAAAAAATGTTTAAAATTTAAATTAGAAAACTATAAACCTAAACAACGTTTTGTATCTTCAATTTGTGGCCATTTTATTTGTTTCGCTCCCTCTTTGCTTTCAGCCTACAATTTGAAGTTATAATTCTGACTATTCGTTTTCGGATTTGATCCTACTTTTATGTGGGGGGTGGGGCTTTGACCCCATTGGCTACTGAGGGCTAAACTCCCCAACTACTCTCTAACTTCTTAAATACAATGAAGCGCAGGACTATCCAGTGTCCTGGATTTTACTGCAATCCAGACACGTGCTCACTATACGGGACATGACCGAGGGTGTATTCCAACTGGACACATTTGGTTTGGTTAAAGTGAACCAGAATTTGTTTCCCCCAGAACAAATTTTCAGTCTGAATACACCCAAACAGACCCTGGTCTGGAACCAGGAACCGCTCTCTGATCTATCTTTTGAGTGGGTCTCTGATCGTTTCCAAATGGACTGAGTCCCGGTTCACTCCAGTCTGAATAGGCTCTATGCTCGGAGCTGAACAACTGGACTTAACCATCAGCCGTATTTGGGATGTAAACAGAGCAACAATGAGAGACAGAAACTCACTGAAATGTGGTTGGATGAATGCAGGCAGATTTTAACATGATACTGGTGCTGCCACAGACGATTATTTTAATGGTCGACTAATCACTGATTACTTTTACCAATTAGTCGACTAATCGGGTCATGCAGAAACTGGATGTAAAGCATAGAGGTTTATGGTTGTTGTCTATGGTCTGGTATTAGCGCTGCCTCAGTCATCTCTATTCTGATACGGTGCACAGTAGTGATAATGCTCTCATCACAACATCACAGCAATAGACCACTTTAAATTGGGGTGACAAAAGTGACCAACCATCGTCTGTATAAGAGAACTGGACTGAGTGACCCCTCCCCCATCACAATCCATTCAGGAAGTACCCGCTGGTTCCAAGAAGTCAAAATCCCATAGTCATTCCATTTGTCAGAATAACAGTTCTTGCACTTAAGTTGTTCAAGTTACAAACTGACCAATCAGATGCCTCGATAAAAGTAGGAGGTGCCTTGAACCAATCACTGTTTACCGAGGAAGTCTGGCTCCAATATGGCAGAATCCATATCATACAAAAATGACGACTGAAATGACTTCATTTGGTTGGAGACAGAAGTAAACCGTTTTCTTTGGGGGAAGTCGCACAATCTCAATCCAGTTCTTTTATACAATCAGGTCTGAAGTGGAAATGACGTCGCCACAGCATGTTGTGGCAGCCAATGGGCTCAGAGCGCCACTCCCATGTAATATTAGGCAAAAGTTGGGAAGAAAAAGAATAAACCAGCCAAAAACAAATATTTGGAAATAAAAAACATCAGCTGTTTTAAATAAACATTTTTTATATATATAGTTTTTTTTAATTCATGTTTTTAGTATAAAATCAAATACAAAAAATATTTTTCTTTTAAGATTTAAACCATTTTCAAAATTTCTATTTTTAAATTTACAATCTAGTTTTCCATTCCCTCTAAGCCGGTCCTGATTTGACCCCGTAGACGTTCCTCGCACTGAAAGCTCGGCAGCAGCGACAGCTGGATGTCAAAACAGAACCCCAACCACGAGGGGAATTCAAAACTGTTTCCACCATCCCTGTCAGAGCAGATCAACCCAAAAACCAAACATCAACAGTAAATGCAGCTCCAGTTCATCCATCTTTCACTGCAGATGACAGAAACACACAGTGACATTCACAGCAGAAATGAAAGAATACAGTAAGTGCAGCTGTGGACAGCTTATGCTGTGCTATTTATACTTCCTAAGACTGTACTTAATGGCTATGAGCTTATGAAGCTATGAAAGCAGACTCCTACTGTACGAGCTGTCTGGCCCCTGAGGGATTCATGCATCAGGAACCACACTGAAGATTTTCTGTGTGCTCGCGTCATTATCTGGGAATTTGCAAACATTTTCCAAAGCATACAAGATTACTACGATTGATTTCAGCTTCTGTTTGCTCAAGTTTCCCTTTTCCATGTCTCTGTCTGCCTGTCTCTGCTTTATGTTTCTTTCTAAAGACCCACTCCTGATTATCTTTTGATGTAAAAGAGTTTCCAGTGGTTTTTATTTTAATTATGATGATGTCAGCCTCAGAATGGAGCGGAGGTGGCAGTATTTTTACGCATTTCCTACGTTACAAACAAGATCTTTTTCCAAACTTAAATTTTTTCCTCCTGCTCTTGATTCATAATAATTTGAATGAAGAAACACACAGAAATGCTAATTTATGATGAAGATTACGGTCACATATCCCAAAATGCCACCACCCGGGAACCTTACAGTCTATGCCTAAATGCAAGTTTTTTTTAGCAAATTCGACAGGTGGCTGCAGAAGATTTTAAGAAAAAGCTAAAATTTGTCTCCAAAAGTTGCTCTCAGTCAGAGGCCACCCAGGATCATTTCGAGGTTATGCGGTAAGAGTCCAGTGATCGGCAGGGATGACATCATTATGAATTTGGGGAACAAAAAAACTGCACGCCTTATGGCCGCCGTCTACATTCATGACCACATGGACGATTTTCAAAAACATTGGACGGCGGCATGAATTCTTCAAGATTTTGCCGATGCCTTCCAATCCCACAGTGGCAGTTGTATTTGTGACCATAGCATATTTTATTATTCATGTCCCACAAGAACATGTTAAAACACCAAAACCACAATTTTCCTCGAAGTGGGTCTTAAAAGTTGAAATTCTTCCAAAAACCCACTTTAATAAAACATTTTAACATGTTTTTGTAGAATTTTTCTGATGATTGAGGACATATAGAAAATAAATTAAGATTAAAACAGCTTTATTTGAGTATTTCTTTATTTAAACTGTGATGGATCAGGAACAGATGAAAACAGACAGTTTGAAAAAGCTCAGATTTGTGACGCAGGAACTACCATGATGCTCTCCGCTACAAAACTGATGCAGAAAAATGGATGCACTAACGCAGGGAAGTCAGAATCCAGGGTTCGAGGGCTAGTATCCTACCAACCAACCAGTCATTGAAGCTCCAAAACACACCTGATCCAGGTAATCAGCAGCAGGTGAGACAGGGTTTCTGGAAAACCAGGAGGTTGGCCCTTGAGGCCTGGAGTTTTCTTCTTTTTTGCTGAGCTAATGTTAGCTTGGGCTTTTGAGGTGCAATAGGCTACCGGTAGAGAGTGTAAACCAGCGGTCTGCAACCTGCGGCTCCAACCTCTATCGTCGCTCTCTAGTTTAAGAAAATTCAAATGTTCATTTTAAAAAGTAATTTTATATATTTACAAACATTTGAAGAAACGTACGCATCACTCCATCAGGCTCCTGACTACAGTACCCATAAGCCTCCAACAATCTATCAAGCGTTACACCTTCATAGTCGTACTAAAAACATTTAGACAAGAGCGTCTCGTACCGCCGAACTCCAGGTCAGCGAGCACAACCAGAATTGTTTCAAGGGTTTTTATTGTGCCATATAGTTTGAAAAACACAGTAAGGTTCACCAATTAGCTCTGAATTATTAGCTAAGTTTATGAATTTCCACCAAAAACTATAAAATAAACTGTATATAGTTGTTTTTAATTACTACTGACTGAGATTAAACTACCAACTACATTTGCTGCAGTCAGATGAACTTATGTCTTTTATTTTGAAAGGAAGTCACGTCAAAAGATGTAACCTATTTCACATCAAAAAAATATATATTTTTTTCCTGTAAATGTATGTTTTATTTATGCACAACAACATATTAATTTACTTGATATTTGTCAAAGTAATAACAAATAAATAAAAAGGAGGGTCTTAAAAGACTTTTTGTGGTTTCTGCTGAGTTGTGGTTGGTGAGAAATCGATCCAATTGGTTCTTTAAATGTTGAAGGTTGCAGACCTCTGGTGTAAATAAACAGCTGATGGGAAATTAGTGGAGCTAACAATCCCACCCACAACCCAGAGGTGAATTTCTAATGATTTCCTGCTGTGCCGTTTTAAAAAAACGACAAAGGATTTTTAGTTTTGGCTAAAAGTCGATTAATCATCATTAAAAAATCCACTGGGAAGGATTTTACAACAGATAATATATAGCTGGAGTGGGACAAAAAATATACAGTAAAGGAATCATTTTTGGAATATTTCAAATTTGCACCAAGGAGAAAAATAGTCTTTTTTATGAGATTAAAATTTGAAAAGGGCGAGAAATCTGAAAGCTGATAGTGAATGCTTTGGAAAACTGTCAACTGTCCTGGAAGTAAAGTGTCTGCTCGACTCTTGCTGTTGTGTCTGTGTTTCTTTTAAAGGATGACGTCTACCTGCAGAGCCTGCATCTCTGGATGGCTGTTGCAGCTCAATAAACAGGCAGCGCCAGCAGAACAGATCAATGGTGGACTAGTTTAGTCTGATTAGAGCGACATGCTTTCATGGTCAGAGCGTGTGGCTCCGCTAAACCAGAAACAGTTCAAACTCTGAGCCGTTTGAAAAAAGAAAGGACAAACCCGTGTCAAAAAGACTGTAAAATGTTGATTAGGTGCAGGAAATGATGACCAGATCAAGAGGACAGCAGAGGGGGGGAAAGCTTGAGGTAAAAATTGGTTGAAAAATTAGGAGGCATGCACTACAGATTTGATTGATCAGCGTTTCTACAAGATGAAGCCAAAAGAGAAAGTGAGCAGTTTGGTTAAGTTTTCTTCTCATGGACAGAAAGTGTTCTTAAAAACTTACTATAAGTCCGTTTGCGTGTTGCTGTTCGTTACTTCGGTCCTTAAAATTTTAAGAATACAGTGTTAGACTGTTGTGTGTCGCACGTAGTCACCTCAAAAACGATGCGGCGTTTGTGCTCACAGCTCAAAATTATGGAGTGATCTTTGTGCCACCATGTCACAAATAAAAGACACCTTTTTTTAGATCAAAATTTCCTAAATTGCAAACAAAATGTAAAGTTTTAAGAATAAAACTTTGTAATTTGCAAATGAAAATATAAAATATTTTTTTGTTTTTGTTTTCAGACACGTTGTGTCTTATCTCGCTTCCTCCCTATCTTTAAATTTACGTTTATAAGTTTCTTTTTAGTCTGATAAATGTGCCACCAAACACCCACTGATTGGTCGAGATTCTGTCCAATCAAATCGCCATATTTATCCAACATGCTGCTGAGCCTCAAACACCAAAAAGGCTCTTTTACCTTTGATTTTGGCTCATTGGCTGAAGAAAAAAAACATTTTTTAATTTTTTAAAATGAATTCATGCTTTCTTTGATCATTGATTAAGTTTTATTTAGTCTGATTTGTGATTTTATGGCTCTGTAAAGTGTAAAGTTTATCTGCTTACATTAAACTAAACAGGTCAGTGTGATCTTTGAGTCTCTGGAACAAAAAAATGGTTAAAAAAAAAGATGGATTTTCTTTAAGATCTGATTGTAATTATGTAAATAAAATTTAAATTAAAGCACATACAGTTGCAGGAGAAAATATAACTGGTTTTAAGCATAAACTAAAACACGTTTGAGTTCAATAAAAACATTTTTAGTGAGCAAAGTTTTTCTCCTTTGTTGTTATTTAGATTGAGATTACAAAAAAGAACAATACATTATGTGTCCATTTCATACAGAAATTGAGGTTCACATTCTATCTCTTGCAACTCTATTATCTTCTGGTGCAAAACAGGGTTTTGGCTTAAATTAAACATAGTAAGTAAAAGAATGATGGCTCACCAAAGTAGTATATATAGTATATATAGTAGTATATATATAGTAGTAGTATATATACGAAAGAAATGGCATTTTTAACTTTTAATATTAATTTTCACAGGGTGTCGTATTTTTAAGAACTCATATTTCCTTTTGTCCAAAATAAAAAATATCTAAATTATTCATGAAAAATATACTTTTTTCTCTTTGTATTTTTTAACGATTTATTCATGAAAAAAATATAGTTCAGATACAAATCACAATAATTTAACGTCTGGCTGAGACGTTTTTTCTGCTCCAGACGTTTTAAACACGCTGGTCGCTACACTGACACTAACAAATACAGAACCGTGCTGCATTTTGGCGGTACTTAAACCTTCCAAGTTCTGCTCAAAGACAAACGGGCCAGAATGGTTGAAGACCGCAGAATTCTGGTCGAACAGAACCGATACAAAGACCAAAGTCAGAGTCTGCCTCCAAGTCCGTCAATGCCAGACAGAGACACTTGGATTGGATAGAGTCTAGACCAATCAGCATGAACCCTCTTGTCTGTGATTGGCTCTTTGGTGTGGAACATTTATCGCACTAAACTAAACGCAAAATGAAAGATGGGGAGAAAGCAAGATGAGAGAATCTGAAACATTTTGGTACAAACGCAAAAATATTTTCTGAAATCAAATAAAAAAAAGTTTTTGAAAGCAAATATTTACTATTTTTATTAGCAAATTATGACGTTTTATTCTCAAAACTTTACATTTTGTTTGCAATTTAGGAAATTTTGATCTCAAAACTGTGACTTTTGCGATATAGTGGCATAAAAATCACTTCATACAAATTCATCCAACATTTTTATAATATTTAATGAATATATTCAGTGATTATTTCATCACATGGAAAATGATTGGACTCTTCAGTGAGGCCAGAATTATACAAAACATTTCCTAAAGTGTTGATTGCAAGTCCCAGCCAAGCAGAAACTGATTTCTCCACTTCCTTCTAGAGCTGAAGTGAGCATGTGATGAAACAACACCTTCCCTCTCCTGACCCAGATAGCAACCGTAAGCAGGGACGCCCCCCTCCCCTTCCCCCAGAGGCTGCAGGTAACCCAAACACACCCAGGTGGATTCACAGGAACAGTGATTATAACCAGACGAGACACGGAGAGGAATCAAACATGCGACAGCGCTGCGCTTACCTTGGCTATTTGCAGCAGTACAATGCAGTGCTTAATGGACTCTACCATACTCTGGAAAAAACAACAGGATCCTTAAGGGGAAAGCTTCCCATCACAGCAAAAAAGGATTTGCTTCGTTTATACTTACACAAGTCGTCTCTTTCAAAGTTTCTATTTTCTGCAAAGAAAAAAAAAAATCAATGAGAAATTTCAACATGAAAAAGAAGGAAAGATAATGAAACAGAAGTAGATGAAAATAGTTTTGTTTGGAAATTAAAGCGAGAAAAAGATGGAGACACTTGAAGAGGAAGTGTAGAAATCTGTGCAGCTGTCAGTACACAAAAAACTACAGCTACCTCCAAATTCCTTCATTTTTTCACTACAAAGAAGAGCGCTGAGGAAATTTCCCAGAAGCCTCTATGAAAATGCATTGTGTTTGAACAATTTTGGTGAATAAAAAGTATTTTAATGTTGTTTTTTATACACCATCCACATTTCCAATTAGTAGAACACAGTGGATTCATAAATAGTTTTTGTAAAATGTTCGTTTTCAAAAAAAAAAAAAATGTGATTATGGTGTCTGAATTGCTCTTAGAATCCAGGCTACTAGATAGTCCCACACTGTATCATTTTTTATTTTAGAAGTTAGGGAGTACGGAAGGAATTCACACACTTATGAGACCAAAATGCTACCTTTAAAAATAAAAATACCGACTTGAGTCAGAATTTATGAGCATAGAGATGATTTGATCCACTAAAGTAAATTATTTCTTTTAAAATCCTTTTTTGTGTTTTAGGAAAAGTAGTAATTTATGAGTTAGTAAATTGACTTTTCCACTTACAGAGACCTAAAAAATGGCTGTAATTAGTTTCACAGGATAAAGAGGCTCACCGGATCACTATAAATTAACCTCTGATTAGTGTGATTATTATGGGATGCATAAAATAAGGACCAATATAGTTTTTATTTTTATGTCCTTTTTGCTTAATATGAGTGATTTTTCATTTAAAGTGAAATAAAAATTTGATATTTATTTTCAAATCTTCAAATTTATTTAGTTTATTCCAGTTTTTAATCAGTTGAAGAACATAACCAATGATGTAAGTTACAATAAATATTATTTAAACAGGATAAGACATGAAATGATGAAGAATAAATGTGTTTTCTGTTTGTTTATTGTGGTACAGTAAACAAATTGGGGTTTTGAGTAAATCATTTTGAGATTTAGATTTTATTAATACATTTAAAATTGTAAAATAATTATAAAAAATGATAAATAATGCAGCTATAGGGAAAAAGGATTAACTTCAAAGGAAATATAGAACACTTGGTTTTGATTAATCGAATATATATATATAAATCTTGATAGTCTTTGAGTTCAAACTGTGTGTAAAAGTTTCTTCTACTGATACAAACTAAGTTATAGTCTGATAGAAAACTATTAAACTATCAGAGAGTTTTCCAGCAAACAGAAGAAACCAGACCGTCCAGAAACCAGGCCTGCTGCTACTCACGGCGAGCGATTCATCGTCTTTGCAGTCCTTGATCTTCTCATCAAACAGCTGTTTGAAGACAACAGATGAAAAACAAAAAAGAGAGAGTTAAAATTATTTTTGATTAAGGAGAAGTTAAAGGATCAGAATACGATCGTGACATTTCTTTCTTAAAGTCCCACTCTGATCATCTTTTCATCTAGGACAGTGTTTCTGCAGAGCGGCAGTAGTTCATTAAAAATGTCCCTCAGAGTTTTGGGTGGTAGTAAGCCTTCACTCATTGCCCGTGATCCCTTTCTCCTGCTAGCTTACAGTCCCTCACAACCCCAGGCTAAGATTAGCAGTGCAACAAAAATGAGAATAAATATTGGAAAATTCCAGCTGTACAGTTTTGATGCAGATGTCAGCTCAGACGAGGAAAACAAAGACGTTCATGGATCTATTCGTCTACAAGAATGGAGCGACGCCGATTGCAGTTTCTACGTCAGATTTCTGATCTTTTTTAAACTGCATTTTTTTGGTCTGCTTCTGATTCACACATTTTAAGCTCAATTTTCTTTATACATGCCCTCCATCATCAGAAAAATCACGTTAAAAACACACTGGAGTGGGTCTGTAAAAGTGTTTAAACCAAAAAGGTTAACACAAGACTTGAATCAACAAAAATGCTGCTAAAAGCTTTGACCTTTGAGGGGTTCAAAAAGGATAAAATGTTGTTTATTATAGAAAAAAGTGAATAATATTTAAAACCCAAAGCCTACCTTTAACTGGTCAATCAGGATCTGAAGGTAGGCGTCAGCTTCAGCTAACTTCTTGTCGAAGTCTTGAACACTCGGTACGAATCCTGCGTCGGCCTCCTGCAGACGACAAAGCTCAGCATCAGTGCATTCAAACCTTAAAGCCCTGCTGCTGTTTGCATATTCAAAGTCAGTCCTCAGCCAAAGCCGGGCAGTCGCTCATTCATAAAATAAAGGCCTCGGCTCCATCCCCTCCTGACTGCTTTGTCAACCAGGGCGCAGAATGGTGTCGGAAACATCAACAGTTCTGGAGAATCTTCCAGCAACGTTCTGTACTGATGAGATACAGCAGGCGGCTTTTGTTTAAGGCTGCCATGAAAAGGCTGCAGACCAGAGGCTGACATGAGCAGAACCAGCCAAAAACCCATTTCTCTCACTTATACAGGTGATTACTACCGGGTCCAAAATCCCCCAGAACAACATAAACCAGGAGGAAATCATGAAGTTCTCTAAATGATGAGCCAGCCAACATTTGATGCCTCCGCCCGTCTACAGAGCAGATGACACCACCTAAGCCCTCGACGTCAGCAGATGACTAACGGAGCAGTTTACAGCCTAACAGCACTTACTCAGCCACCAAAACACAACTTCTCAACAACTAAAGACCGAGCATTCAAACAGAACCGAGCTCCTCAACCATGAAGGATGCTGCCGCCTTTGATCCGCTCCACCCTCCTCTGCGGTCCTTCGCTCCTCCTGAAGCCCGTCCCACCGGGACGTGAAGGAAAGCCATGAACCCAACAGTAAAAAGCTCCGACAGCCCCGGAGATCTCGCTAAAGTTTAAACGCGTTAACCTTAAACAGAGCAAAGTCTGCTTCGACTGAGCGGCTGTGGGACTTGCAGTTAAAAAAAGGGCAAAGGTGTGCTCTGTTGGTTTAGCATTTCACAAAAATAGAAAACCAGAGGTCACAGAAGAGCAGAAATCTGGCTGAATCATTGACTAAATCACTAAATAGGGAAACCACAAGTAAATATGTTTGTACATTTTTGTGAACACAAGTGAATAAATGACTCAAAACAATCATTTTATCACAAATGTATTGATATAAAAATAAAGATAACTATTATTTTCACTCTAAATAAAGATGAAAATAAGCCTAAACCTCCATTGTCACACGATCAACAGCGTCTCCTGTTTAGTCAACACGCACAGCGACGGGAAGTGAAGCTTTTTTTTCTCTTTTTTGTAGACGCAGGAGATAAGTTTGGAAACGGAAAGTCAGCTGCAGGTGTTGGTTTAGAAACAGCCACGTCACACCGCCTGTCAAATAACGGACATCGTTTTCAGCGGCTCACCCAGCGCAGACGCTCACATCCACCCCATCATTAGTGGCACCGCAGCAGCCCTCCCGCCGCCGCCGCCTCCCTCCCCTTTTCATTTGTTTTTCCACACAGCGTGACCTATTTTAAATGCCCCTGCCACAGCCAGCTCCCTGCAGCTCTCAAACTTCTGCTTTTCCCTGCCGCTGCAGAGTCTTTGTGTTTTACTTACAGAGAAGTGCCTGGATCCATAGAACATGCTGCTTCAAACCCCCCGCATCTCCCCGGTCATTTCGCATGACACGAGCTCTTTCCTCCCCTCTTTTTGCTTCCGTTACTTCCTCTCCGCCCAGCAGCAAACCAGCGGCTCTAATGATGTTCTTTACACCACATAGAAATCATCCTGCGACGCTCCGGAGGAAAAAAGGAAAAAGCAACAGCAGCCTTCAGATTCTCAGCAACATATCCTCCAGCGGTAGTCAGCAGTTGTTCTGAGGCGAGTTAATCCAGGACCCTCCCCTGCCAGGAAGGGCACACTTCCTCTCGCACAGGCAGAAGAGAAAACACGCATCGGGCCGCCTGATTGGCCGAGGCAGCAGAAGCAGATGCTTGGTTGAGCGAACAGCCAGGCCTGGGGGTTGGCTGGTGCGGGTCACATGACGCTACGACAGCAGCTCATAGAAATCCATGCATGTGTGCGCAATGAGCCACACGTAGCACATGAGGAAGATTCCACAGCGAGGGAGGGAGGAGCAGAAAAAAGCAAGGTAGGAGGAAGGGCAACAGCAAGGGTGGTTATGAGGACAAAATCAGAAAAATAAAGTGAATCGACAAAAAAAAGAACAGAAACAGGAGAGTATGAGGCACAAGAAAGAAAATGAAAAGCTCCACATACTGCAATAGTTAAATCTATTTTGTAAAATATATTCATCCCCAAAATAAATGACCACATTATAACTTTTTATCAGCCAGGTTTAATGGTGGGCTGCAAAAACCTCAACATTTAGCAGAGATTTGACTCGTAAAATAAACAAAATACTAGTTTTTTTACTCTCAGGAAGTGAATTGTAAATATTCGGTCTGGCATCAACATGTAAATGATAAAACACACAATTTTAACATTTTATGTTAATTAAAGCTGATTTAATTCAATTTTGATTTGGTTATTTTTCCAATTATTCTTCAAAACAATCTATTTATTTACTAGTTTAAAGAGAACTGTACTCAAATTAAGGCTATAAAGTGTCTAAAAGTGGAACTTTAATTTGTTTTTATTAAAAGGGATGAATTCTTACATTATAAACTATCAAAATGCTTTTTTACATAAAAAACAAACAGAAAATACAGACTTGATGATTTTGCATTTTAAAGGTAGTAAATAGAGTTGCAATAAATATTCAAAATTTCTGATTTTTGCAATCTGTTCCTAACATTTTGAATATGAGAATATGCAAATGTTGGTTCTTGATAGTCGGGCAGAGTGAAAAAAACACTTCAGATAATATAACGATTCAAGTGATCAATTTGATTTATAAGAGCCTGGATCAATTCGATTCAGATTTTTTCCAGTTTTTTTGATCCACAAATTAATTTTGAGCTTACACGGTTTACACATTTTTTATTAAATATATTAATGATCTATTTATGTTTTAAAGATATTCTTATTAATCTGATACAGTTCACATACTGTAAAAGTGAAATTATGATAACAATGTTAATACCATACAGCAGGGGTTTTCAAATCCAGGCCTCGAGGGCCGGTGTCCTACATGTTTTCCAACCAACCTTCCATTGAAGCTCCTTATTGGCTAAACATACCTGATCCTGGAAATTAGCAGCCAATAAGGAGCTTCAATGGAAGGTTGGTTGGAAAACATGTAGGACACCGGCCCTCGAGGCCTGGATTTGAATACCCCTGCCATACAGTGTTACTTGGATTCTCAAACAGAAAATCTCCAACAATTGTTCTGCTTCTCCTGGAGGACGTTTCAGTTTGGCCACTAGGTGGCGATCACGCAACAGCGTTGCACCTTATTCCAGAAGAAGAAAGAGTTAGCAAAAAATCGTGCTTTAGTTTAGACCACAAATTTATATTTTAAAAATATTTCCTTAAAAGAGTTTGGAAAATTCACCCCTGTGAGTATTTAAAGAAGTTTATTTAGTCAACAATGTATGTTTAGGTCGACCGAGCGTTAGCATTAGCCGTCATATGGGAAATCCCATTATATGTTAGCGTCAAGCTAGCTGACTTTAGCTTAATGCGTTAAATAGATCTCTTTTCCTTTTTTCTAGATCGATCGATTGATTGATTCAGATCAATTTTATCAACCTGACTTAAGTAAACAAACTAAACTAACTAAATGCTCTACTGTCATAAGTAAATAAATCTTCAAAGTAATGAAAAAACTTTGACTAGAGTTTGTTTTATTGAAATAAATTCTAAAAATCTGACTTTGTTTTAAAAATAAACAACAATTTGACAAAAAAATAATGAAAATGAATGTAATAAGTGCTGTACAAGGGAGCAGTGGTTAGTACAGCCACAATGAGAAGGTCCTGGTTCAAATCCCAGATGGGACATTTCTCGTCCAGCTTCCTCCCAAAGTCCAAAAACGTTATTAATTGTTATCTCTAAATTGCTGTTAGCTGAGCGTGTGGTCCTGCAACAGCCTGGTGACCTGTTCGCCTTCACCCAACAGAGGCTGGATTGGCTCCAGCAACAAGGGATTCAGCGAGTTCTGAAGCATTGAAGAATTTACAAAAGTGTTGTGATCATTTATGTGACGTCATGTGACTGTCTGCCACCATGGTGGAGAAGTTGTACTGAAACACTTCTGTAAAATGTGGGAGTTTTTTGGGGGTATTTCCACAAAAAACGAAAAAAGTCAGTTTCTAAAACACGTCTGCTGGGAAGACTGTTGTCAGTTTGAGTGTAAGGACTGAGTGTTTGCTTGAGGTGTTGCTGGGTTTTTATTTATCTTTTTGTCATTTTTCAAGTGGGACTGTGAGACTTTGAGGATGGAAAAGCTTAAGAATATTTTCAGGATTAGTTGTTAAATATTCCAAAGCAACAGCGATATATGTCTTTTTCTTTCAAAATCTTTGTGTTTTTATTTATGTTTGTTGATTCCGTTCTAAATAAAGATATACTTGTTAAAATATGCAGCTATTTAAACATAAAAGTAAGAATTATAGTTTGATCTGTGAATCATTTATCTTGATTTGTGAATCCAATCACCAGCTACGCTCCACAGGCCTCATAATGAATCAAATGTTTAAACTCCACTCTAATGGTTTCCATACACGGATGCTAAACCAGCAGCCGCCCCGGGAGAGAAAACGACGCCGTACCTGCTGGAGGGTGTGGCGGAGGATGGTTCCCTCTAAGGCGTGGATCCACTTCTCCCGCTCGTCTGCATCTCGGGCTGGAGGTTCAAGCACACACAGAAACGGGCGGTGAGACGGTTTTACAGACGTTCATCAACCGTTCCACACATCCAGACAAATGACATGAGTGCTGGTGAGACGGACATGGACAGTTTTTGTCTAGAAATACATTTTTACATGGAATCTTTGTTTTTTTACCTTTATAATCCATGTGAGCTAAATTTAAAAGGATTTCTAAAAAAAAAAGCTAAAAATAGAAACAAGAACATGGTTTTAATCTCTTGAAGCTGATTATTGTTGCCCAAAAGTATTATATCAGTATTTATTTAAAGAAAATTCAATTCAATTCAATTTTATTTATATAGCCCAAAATCACAAAGGAATTTGCCTCATTGGGCTTCAAAAAAATTGTGTTTCTAACATGTTTTTGTAGCATTTCTTTCATGATAGAGGACATATACAGAATAATTGAAGATTAAAACTGCATTTTTGAGTATTTCTTCATTCAAATTGTGTCGGATCAGATGAAAACTGGCGGTTTGAAAAGGCTCGGGTTTGTGTTGCAGCACGGGTGGACCGCTCCAATTCTGAAGCACCCACTTGCTAATAAATTGATCAATTAACGTCTTCATTTTCCTTATCTGAGCTGGAATCTGGCTCCAAACTCTCGAGGCGGAATACCTTTGATATTCCTCGCTATTTTTTGGATTCGCTAATGTTAGCTTGAGCTTGTGTGGTGCTATAAGCTAGCAGTGTAAAGAAATGAATTAGCTGCACCAACAGTCCTGCCCACAACTGGGAGCCAAATTTCTAATGAACGCCTGCTGAAAACAACCTAAAGGGTTTTTAATTTTAGCTAAGATCTGTATATTCATCATTAAAATAATTATTTGACATTAGAAAATTCCTTTCGTGTAAGTTTTACTTTGAAAATGAATTACTTTTGAAGCTTTTCCTATTCTGACAAATTTCGGGGGAAATCACAGATGTTTCAATAAAGCATGAAGAAATTCCTAAAAGCTCAAGACGTGACATGAATGTTTACGGTTCATGAAAGGGTTACATCACACGTATGACAGACATACGTAAATAAACACAAAAAGGGGGCAGCGTTTGCTTTGCTGAATGTTTTTGTGCAACAAAAACACACCAAACACTGTCGTTTGAGGGAGTAAAATGTTGTTTTGGGTGTAAACAGATTCTGGATTCGTGGATTAGAGTATGACCGGACGCCAAAGAAGAACATTCTGGCTCCTGTTTTGTTAGGGATTTCCGTCAGGATTTCTGTGTCACTGGGGGAACTGAAGTGCTCTCAGGAGACAGCCGGTTGGACGTATTTTCTCCACTCGACGCCGCGTGCCCTTTGGGCTCGTGCAGAAGCTGCACCCAAAGAGCAAAGACGGAGAACAAACAGCGAGTCTTCCAGACTCTGGCAGGTGAAAAGCATACATTCAAGCTGGAGGCGGATCCGCCGTGTTTGATCCTAACAAACAGGAATCTCATTTCCTCTTTCGTTAAATAGGGTTTCAGGTAAAACTATTTTGTTTTATTGGCGTGGCTCCTTTATGATCAAACCTTTACAGAACGAAAGCTGCTCTGTAAGATATAAACAAGACGGCGTGGCAGAGCGGCTTTACACACCGCTCGCTCGGGGTAACGGGAAGTTGAGCACAAAAGCTTTTAAAGACATTAAAAGGCAGCCGGGTCTCCGTTCAATCCACTCAAACTGGAACTTCTCTTTGCCTTCAGCCAAACAGACTCTGTAGAGCAGCAGCAACAACAACCGTGACAACATCGTAGCAAGAAAAACACAACTGCATTCAGGTGGGCGGGACCAAAGCAGGTCAGGACACCAATTCCACCGTTTTGAAAGTCAAATAAATGCAGAGTAACTTATTTACCAGTAATAAGTCACTCAGACAATAAAGGGTGGGAGTACGAACACGGTTGTGTTTCAGTGAAAACGGGTCTGCACAGACGCGCTTTTCAATCTGCAGGAATGTCACAGCGACAGAGTCCCGACAGCTTTCTGCACGAAAGCCAAACTCAATTAGTGTGAGAGGTCTGTCAGATAAAAGAGCTAGACTCCCAGGGGAGTCGAATAAATGCCCAAAAAATGCAATCGGTCACATTGGCGTGAATTAGAAAATACAACTCAGAGAGCTGTCGAGGGTGGCTGAAAACAAGACGAATGAACACAGATCTGCAGCTGGATGAGGCATCATGGGATGCATGTGGGGCAAATCCTGAACACACATCTGTCACATGACTCGATGCTCCGTCCTTTCTGAAGACAAAATAAGGCGGAAAACAAAACAAAAAAACCTGTCGATTCATAAGAAAGCAAAGAAATGAGATAAAAGAAGAACTGTGAGCACAGACAGAGTGCATCAGAAACGGCTTCACCAGCAGAAACACTCGAATCAAATACCTCCTCTTATACGATTTGCTGAATAAAGCACAACTACAATAAGAGATAGGAGCCAGTTTTCTGGAAAACTGCTGGCTTCAGCTGAAATCCACATTAAAAGTTGCTCCATCAACTTTCCAAGAAGTATTTCATGCTGACACTTGGACAACTGTCAGAAATGCAATTATGGGATTGAATTGTTAGCCTTTTAACTTACTAAAATGACAGAATATCAACAGGAATTCAGGTTTTAAAGACCCACTCCAATGAAAATTGTGTTTTTAACATGTTTTTGTGTCATTTTTCTGACGATAGAGGACATATCTGAAGAAAATTAAGATCAAAACTACATTTATGAGTATATCTTTATTCACATTGTTTAAAAATGAGGACAGACGCTTCATTCTGATGCATACTAGGGCTGCCACAAGCGATTATTTTCATAGTCGAATAACCACCGATTATTTTTTCCGATTAGTCGACTAATCGGGTCATGAGCAAACTGGATGGAAAGCACACATCTTAACCAGCATAAGCGTTAAAACTTACTAAAAACTAGATATATAGCATTATTTGTGATAATGCTAGTGTGAATGCTTAAGATGAATTTGGCCGTTGAATTAATCCGTGCTAACAGTTTTTACTAGGGCTCTGTTGATAAAATTGATTTAATAGATTTAAATCGATTTAAGCTGAATACATCAACTATCGATTCATAAAAACATAGATCGATTTAGAACTTAAAGCTAAAGTCTGCTAGCTTGATGCTAACATTTAATGGAATTTCCCATAGGACGGCTAACGCTAACGCTTGGTTGAAGTAAAGAGACATTTCTCACTAAATGAACATCTTTATATACTTACAGGTATGAATTTTCCAAACTCTTAAATTTTTTTAAGTAACCATTTGTGGTCTAAAACACTGTTTTTTGCTCATTCTTTGCTTATTCATCTTGAAAAAAGGTGTACTGCAATAGCATGATCGCCACCTAGTGGCCAACCTGAAACGCCCTCCAGGAGAAGCAGAACAATGTTTACAGTGTTAATGATCTGAACATTTTTGTTAGAACTTTTCCTTTAGAGAATCCAGGTAAAACCTTATGACATTTACAATCTCAATAATTCATTAACACATTTTACAGTATGTGAACTGCATCAGAATTATTCAAAACATGGAGTGCATTATTAGTGTATTTCTAAACAAATGTGTCTAAATGTGTACACCGATTACTCAAAATTAAACTGAATTGAGAGGATCAAAAGAATAAAAAAAATCCTAATTGAATCGATTCAAATCGTTTCTGGAAATGATTATTGATACCAACCCAAGTTTTTACATCTCAGAGGTGAATTTCTAATCAATTCCTGCCGCTCTGCAGAAACAGTAACCTAAAAAAACGACACAGATTTTTCAATTTTGGCTAAAAACGGCATAAATACAGTTAAAAGACCACTGGAGCATCTTAAAAGCAGATCAAAAATATGATCAGAGCGAGACTCTAAGACAAAAGTCAGTGACTTTCACTTCTAGACTGCTGACATCCAGAGCAGATGGTGTTTTCTGTGAGAAAGCTGCCGTTTATTTAGCAGTTCACGCATTAAACGGACATGGTTAAGTGGCTTTGTTCATGCCTCTACCTGATCCTCTCCTTACGCTGGTCGTCATCTCCAGAAAGGCTGATGGAAATCCAGGAACAAGCTCCAAAAACAAAACCAGACACTCGATACCATCAACCTGGTGCTCTACAGAAACCTAAATGTGCTGCCAAATCAAGTTTCAACCTCATTATCCACTGAAAACCTGGATTTCAGCACAACTTTATCTCTGTGGGAAAACCAGAGCAGGCTCATGCAACAAATGACTGAGAAATACAAATGAAAAGATGAGATTTGTTACAAGTGAGACAACTCCAGAGGATCAGTCAAAAATTAAATCATTTCCTGAAGCTCAGATGCAGAGAAAATGTCCAAAAAAACAAAAAAGACAGGACCAAGTTCATTCTAACTGTAAAAGACTTTGCTGCTTTTATTGATGCCGTTCTGTTGCATGACCTCATTCTAGTTCCCGATCAGATCAGTGTCAAAATCCTGTGACCGAGAACACGCACACAAACATAAAACACAAACGGGAGCAACAAAAATCCTCCACTTTAGTTTTGGTTAGACATGGATCACAAGATTTTTGCTTTTTTTCCCCATTTTGGTTCTTTATCTAATTTCAACACTTGTGAATGATGAGAACAAATTCACAGGTTTGAGCAACATCCCAGAGAAATGATGAAATCCAACCTTCAGGCGAACTTCCTGCGATGTCATCTATCCAGTAGAGCAAATGAGAAACGTCACAATCGAATGACTAACCTCAAACGTGTTTTCTAAGTACATTATCAATTATTCTAGGTACATTATCAATAATCACATCACTGCAAAGCCGATCAAAATGTTCTGATGTTATAGAAGGCCTCAAGCTTATTTGCATTTTACATTTGGTCCAATAGAAACAAAGCTGGTTTTACTCAAATGTTCACAGAAATAGTTTTTAATATTTTTGATTTACAATTCTAGAATATAATTTGTTTTTCAAATCCAACTTCTTTTTTATTTCAACTTTTTTGCCAAAACCAAAAATTTTGTTAAAAAAAAATTGTGTTAATAATGAGGAGTCATTTAAACAAACATAGGTAAAACTATTATTGCTAAAACTATAAAAAATTTATGCTAAAGACTAAAAATAGGTCATTT